>NC_088215.1:5359160-5561660 GCF_036934945.1 Oncorhynchus masou masou | reverse complement strand
GCATGAATAACAAAGGAGGGCATACCAGTCATTCATAGCCCGATAAATGTTTGGGCTGGCAGACAGTAATATCCTCTTTATAACCCCCCTCTCTTTCTCTCTCTTGCTGTCTCTTTCATTCCCTCTGTGAGATCTAATAATATTATCCCCTAATCTTTCTCTCTCTCTCTCTCTCTGTCTATCACTAAGTTTTTGGAAAACAATATCCTGTCAATGTCCTTCCTCTTTGTCACACACTCTCCAATAATACCTCCTAAACTCTATCTTTACTGTATTTTCTTTCTCCCAAAATGCATTTTGAGGTTGTACAACTCCATGTGGACCCTGTCTCTTTCCTTATCTCACTCCCTTTCCCCAATCCTATCTCTCTTTTCCTATTTATGTTTTGATGTTTTCCCCTCTTCCCCGCTCTCTCTCTCTCAATGCCTCTTCTCCCTCTCTCTTCCCCTCTTTCTTTCCTCTGTCTTTCAGGATCAGAAGTTTTCTATCTTCCCTCCCTCCCTCTCCTCATCACAGGGTGGGGTCCAGTCCAGACACACACATCCACTAGGCAGAATCATCCCCCAGAGTGCCATATTCTGTAGTGTTGCATAATGTTCTGTAGTGTTCTATCACCCCCTTATGAATTGTAGTTCCTCCACCCGACTCCACAGATGCTCAATCAGGCCAAGCTGTCCGGGCATTTTCCAGTCTCAACCCTCTGATTAATATGACTGCAGTATTTCGAGATGGGCCTGACGGTAGCACCATGTAGATGTTTTTGTTTTCATAACTACTGTTGTACTGTTTGTACTGTACTGTCTATGGGGGTTATTTGAGGATACATATGTGATGACTAAATTAAACTAAACCAAAGTTGTTGTTTTTGACATACAGCACATACTGAACACCCATAGTCAGTGAAAGTAAATCTGAGATTGTCACTAGCATTCACTCACGCACGGTTTTCACACTTAGCTAAAAAGGCAAAGAATGGTATTGAGATGCTGATTAGCTTTCAATGTACACCAAACACCCACTTCAGTGCATCCGCTAAATCGGTCCCACCAGAAACGAGCCATGGTGCTTTATCACTTCCTCCTCTGTGTTTGGGTTCTAGCTGCAATGAGTGTGTGAGTGAGTGTGTCTGTGTGTGTGTATGTGAGGCCCCAGCCTTAGGAAAAACGTCAGAGGGGTCCGGGGGGCCTCTCCTCCCTGAGGCTACACTCCCCAATTGTCTCTCTGATGTTACTGATACTCTCCTCATGTCCTTCATACATCACTCCCTCTCTCCCTCTTTCACCCCACCACCACCCACCCTTTGAACTCTTGCAGAAAAATAGAGAAATACGCACAGGCACATACGAAGGCACACACACACACCATCCTGTGGGAACAGCTGTGACCTATCATTTCAACGAGCCCCCCCCCCCTTCCCACACCCTCCTGTTTTCTCTCGCCTGGAAAACGATACCTTAATGGATCTACCACTCCAAGGCCTCAGTTTGGCTGGACTGGTGAGAGTATTCCTGGGTGACTGGAATTCATTGTACCCACCCCCAACCCCACATCCCAGCCACCTCCCATACTCCATCCCAAACCCTGAGGGCCAAGGGGGGATGTGGGGTGGAATAGGGGCAAGGAGGAGGAGGAGGATGGTGGCATGGCAATGAGAGAGAGAGAGAGAGCGCCCGTTTCAAAATAGCTCACAGAAAATCTACCCTCTTTCCAACCTCTCTCCCCCTTTCCCTCCTTCCCATCCCTTCTTCCCCCAGCAGTAATGGAAACCACCACTTAACCAGGCCTTGGGACAAACTGGGGCGTTATTGTTGACGAGCAGAGCAACTGAACGGAAAAAAGGACACAAGAGGGGGGTGGGGGGGGGGGTGGAGCGCAGCCAGGAATAGAGGAACGCTAATGAAAAGTCCATATGTTCACTGCCCGCCGCCGCGCTGTTGAACTGTTGACTCTGTCGGAAAAAAACAAAACAGCAACGCTGGAGAAGGAAGTTTCTTTAAGGTAACCTGAGGCGTGTGTTGGAGAACTGTGCACGTGCATCAATTCTTTTTCGACCACTCAAAACCTCAACTTTGATTTTAGTGCACTGTTTATTCACTGCTTGTTCACTTGGTAACAAGCATGATCTATTATCGTCACCCAGTATCATCCTTCAAAAATGCATGAAAGAGCATGAAAAGATAAAAACTTAGTGCAATTCAAGAATATTGATAGTAGTTCATCAAACAAACAAAAACAGAGGGGAAAACAGAGGGAGAAACCGTCAATGGCAAAAAAAGGCAGAAATAGGAGAGAGCAAAGGAGGGAGAGGAGAGGGAAACAAGGGGGGCTCCTGGGGGTCCTGCTCTGCTCCCCGAAAACATGCCACTGTTGATGAGCGGGAAGTGGATGACAGAGAGAGAGAGAGAGAGAGAGAGAGAGAGAGAGAGACCGTACTGTTGACAAGCAGGAGGATGTGGGAGGACGTCTTCCCAAGAAACAACGACACGTAACTATGTCTGCCAAAGAAAAGAAAACAGCTAGAGACTGACAGACTGAAAGAGAGAAGGAGAGAGGGTGAGGACTGATATGGAGATAGAGAGTATTTTCCCTACAAGAAGTCCCCAAGACCCTTGATATCCAAAGAGAGAGAGAAAGAGAGAACGAAAGAGTGGGGGAGAGAGAGAGAGAGAGAGAGAGAGAGAGAGAGAGAGAGAGAGAGAGAGAGAACTTTTCCTCCAAATTGCCGCCAGGCCCTTTGACATCAAGGCCCCAACTCACAACGCTTGCATCATGAGAGGAGAAGAACAGAGATGAAGAGAGAATGTAAGCCGGGTCAGTGAACTCCCAGGAGCAGACAGAGGAAAGAGACATTGGGAGGGGTTCAACAACTCAATGAATTAGCGTGTCATCCGCTTTCACTGTGAAAAACACAGACCGGTGTTCCTAGTGTGCCAGAGTTGACAAGGGAGGAAGGAAAAGAGCTCAGATGAACTGTTTGGACCTGGGTTCAAACATGATTTGAAATACTTTCAAATATTTATTGGTGCTTGATTGAGCTTGCCTGGCATATAATGGACCAATGGAATAGCCACAAAACTGCAACCCTCTCTCATCTGGCACTCCAGACAGGCTAAAGCAAACGCTTGAGGTATTTGAAAGATTTTAAATAGTATTTAAACCCAGGACTGGAAGTGTTACTACATTCTTGTGTGATGACTACAAAACAAAGTGAGTGAGTGAATAGAAGCGGAGGCCACTCTGCACACCTAATCATGGGCAAAGAATGTCTCGCATTGAGGGACAGTTTTCCTGTTTGAACAAAGCGTTTTATTTGTCAAGTTCAATTGTACTTTCTGAGTCCTCCCTAACAACTTAAACTCTTATCTGGGTGCAAGCGTGTGAATGTTTGCATTGTTATTGCAAATTCCTCAACAGATCTTCCCCTGAAAAAAGGGACAGAAGACAGAATTATGTAAGATTAAACAAAACCGACGACGATCTGACTGAAGCCTTGAGTATATGAACAGAAACGTTACATCCTCATATTCAAACAAACGTTTTTCAAAGCCTCATGTATTATCAGAGAGCATGAGAACAACTTGTAGCAGAGAGATATTTTTGACACAGCTGGCTCCCAGGGGCCGGGGAGCCGGGTTGGGCTTTTCTATCTATATTCAGGAGGTGTAGCGTGAGATATGCGTTCGCATTCCAATCAGAACGAGGCCTTGCAAGCCAAGTAGCTGTCCTATCTAGCCTTCCGATTTTAATCTCTCCACGCCCACGCTGTGGGTGAGTGCAGGGTCACACGGCCCGGGAACGTCACTCATTTGAAAGGCCATCATCAAGTGCCCTCCCTCTCCAGACATCCTCATCAAACAAGGCCCCACATTCACATCGCCTATGGGGCTGGAGGTGATATGTGCCTTGAATTTCATTGGCAGGGCATTGGTTGTTAAGGCATAATAAGCAACGCAGCGATTCCATTTATGTTTGTGTTTTCGCACCTGCGGGCGAGTAGAGTTGAGTTGTTATGGAGTGTAAAATGTGTGAAGTTACAGGTCTAGAAAAGGTATTGATGTGTATGTCGGATTTGACAGGTGTCAGTTTCCGGAGCACAGATATACAAACTGAATGCGTATGTGTGTGTGCGTGTGAGTGTGTGACACATTTCTACCTCCTAAAGTGCTTGGCCAGGCGCCAGGAGTGGAAACATACCACTGCTTTTATGGCCATCTGCCAATGTTATCCACTATTATTTTTTACTCACACCTCTAGCTCTCACACCCACATAGTATGCAGTTCAGACACACACACACACACACACACACACACACACACACACACACACACACACACACACACACACACACACACACACACACACACACACACACACACACACACACACACACACACACACACACACACACACACACACACACACACACACACACAAACACACACACACACACACACAGAGGGTGCAGTTAAAGGTCACCATCTGATCCAACAAAGAAAGAAAAATATGTTGGGAGGAACACCAAAAAAATCACAAACAGTGTTTCATAACGTCGTCAACAAAACCTCACAATAGTCAAAAGAGTGAAAAAACAAGGTCAGACAAAAACCAGAAAGAGGGGGGGGGGATGAAAACACTAATGCTGACAGCATAATCGATGGCCTTAGCTTGGTTAATTAAACATGTAAGAACATCATTGGTCGCAGGACCATTTCTGAGAAAAGGGGGTGGAGCCGGTTAAGAGTTAAGGTTGGCTCAATGCAAAGCATGCTTTGCTTTTAAACTATGGTGTAGAGGTGATGATGACAAAGCATTCTCAGGAACCCTCTGGAATTGCAACATCAGGTTGAGTAACTTCTTATTTTGTTTCCTAACAACGAAATGCAGTTGAGTCAGTGCCTCGGGTCTCTAGCAGTTTCACTTGAATTACAGCCATGTACACACAACTGTCTACTTGGCACAGTGACTGTGGGACTATATCAACACAAACGCATTTTAAAAGTTGCAAGGCTCCTCCGTCAAAATCAAAGTCATATAATTCTTCTAGACAGACATGTAACATTTCGTGTACAGTTACAGATAACCATGTATTCACGAGCGGAGGCTCCTCAGAGAAGGAAGGGGAGGACCCTCCTCCTCAGTGAATTTCATAAAAATAAAAATTGTGAAACATAAAAAATCTGTTTCAAATAAAACTTGACCAAATATATTCAAGTTACCAAATAATTGATTAAAACACACTGTTTTGCGGTGAAGGTCTACAGAAGCACTCTGTAGGGTAACACCATGGTGTATCTGGAGGACAGGTAGCTTCCGTCCTCCTCTGGGTATATTGACTTCAATACAAAACCTAGGAGACTCATGGTTGTCACCCCCTTCCATAGACTTACACAGTAGTTATGACAATTTCCAGATGTTGTTCCCCAACCTATGAGAGCTTTTGCAGCATTAACTGACATGTTGTCCACCCAATCAAAATATCGGAGAATGACTAGTACTGAACACATAAGCTACAGCTAGCTAGAACTGCATAAAATGTGGTGAGTAGTTGACTCAAAGAGAGAGAAAAACAATAGCTGAACATGAAGGAGAATGAGAGGCAAGAGAGAGAGAGACAGAGAGAGAGAGAAAGAGAAAGAGAAAGAGAGAGAGAGATATGCAGCTAGTTAGTTTATGCTATTCAAACACTCAGCTCAAAAAGAGAAAGATGTTATGGCTATCCAAGGTAAACTTTTGGTTTTATTAACACGTTAGTTCTAGTAGCTATGTTGACTATGACATTACTAACATTGTTAGTTAATATGGTGACAACGATGTAGGCTGTGTGTCGTGGTTAGCGGTTATGATATAAAGGTTTAGCTTGGAAAGTTGTTTTTGCCTGGTCACTGACAACTGATGTGTTGTGCACTGAAGTCCACAAGCAAAGGGAAAAGGTGTGAGAATAGCGAGCAACTTCAGGAGAGGAATTATACAACAAGCAAAATGTTCATGCTGTTTGTATGTGGCTGCTATGGAAGTTAACTGTTTTTGCATGTGATTTAGGGGTGTATTCATTCCACCGATTCTGTTGAAAAATATTTCTTAAATGGAAGCAAACAGAACAAATCGAGGATAAACATACCTGAATTTGGCCAATAGAAACTCGTTTGCAACTTTTGGACTGATGATTACAGCCTAGATCAGCAAGATGCAGGCAAGAGTGGCAAGGCGGTATTGAATGTGTCACTGTCTGTCACCTTGATTCCTTACATTTTTCTCTCGACCTGTGCACCTACGTTGTAAACCTTCATTCATAGGCTAGTTTTAGCAACCTCATAATGAGCATAGGGACAATTTGAGTATCATGTAGCAACCTAAACCTATCAATGTTATTGAGCTGGTTGAATGGAATATGAATGACAGTCATCCAATATGCTGTAATAGAAATAAGGCCATGCTCATAAAAACAATTATTGTCCTCCCTCATCTTAAACGTCACCGACCATAGCTGGCATTCAAATGTGGCCTATTACGAAATATTGTCTCAGCAAGAAAAACTAAATGTCCAAAAGGATTTGCCTACATGAAAGAATTTGACCTACAGGTGTGTCTGTGTTGGTTAATATGGTACATAGCCAAAATGTAATATTTGACAGTGCTAACATTTTGCTCATTGGCTTCAGGGCATGTTAGAGCATGTTAGCTGTTTCAAGCTTTTGGGTATAGTTTACAAGCAGTTCATTCCCCATTTCATCAAAGCAACTAAGCATTGAGACAGAAGTGTCTGTTCACACAAGTAAATGTAGGCTAGGCTACACAGGAGAGAATAAAGAGACAAAAAAAGGGTTTGTTGTCAATCCAGGCCTGATCAGTGCTAATTGTCTGGTAACTCTGTGACCGATTTCACTCACTCCAACCCCCCTCTCTTGCCTGTGATCTCACTCACTCCACCCCCCCCCCCCCCCTCTTGCCTGTCCTTTCGGTTTATTAGCAGGTGAATCCTCCTACCCCTACTCTCTACCCAATGACCTTCGTGCACCCACGCACATAACCCAGCTGTTACCTGGCAACCCAGCTCCTGCATGGAACACCTCGTTGCCATGTCAACAGAAAGTAATACATATGGAAGTGGGGTGTTTTGTGCTGGCAGTCATTGTCAAGGGGCGAGAAACAAGCCTCCAACTGCGTTTTTGATCACTAGACGTTTTTTTTAGAGGCTGATGAGGGTCTCATGGGGATGTGGTCGACACACCGTCACACCAGAAAATCACCCAGATGGCTAATATTTCCGAGGTCTCAGTGGAACAATCAGTGTTGATGACTAACAATTTGTCTAGATCCATTTCTGACATTCATTGTCTTTTGTGTATTTTGTGTTTTGTGTATGGTAGGACATTTTGGATTCTTGGTGTCTTACTTAAATTACACATTTTGAGGATTAAAAATCCCCTGTAGACATTAACTTGTGTGTAGTCTCATCTATTTCCCCTTTCCCTTCTACCTATGAAAGGCACTTGTTTCTCAATCCCTGCTGGGAAGAATTTCACTTCACTAAAACATGCCACAGAGCCTCTCGTTCAAAGGTCCTCAAAGGGTTGGTGGTTCTCTAACGGTTGTCCTGGTAACCTCCCTCCATTGGATCTGCATTGGCATTACTCCCAGGGCACGTCTCAGAACTCTTTCCTACATAAATTACCCTGTCTTCGTCAGAATGCAGGTCCACTTGGAGGATTGTCCAAAAAAAACCATCACCAACAGAAAACTAAATGGGACTAACTCTAGAAGGGTGAGGGTGAGGTGGTAACCTAGCACTCTCACGATCAAGCTATCAATGTTTATCCCTTCACTAACTTCCAATGATAGTGTGATGGATGAGCAGGTAAACAAAGTATGCTATACTCCAAAAGTTTGGATTTGAAATCAAACAAAGACTATGGGGGTAGAGTGCAGACATTCAGCTTTGATTTGAGGGTATTTTCATTCAAATTGTGTGAGCCGTTTAGAAATTACAGCCTTTTTGTGTATAGTATTAGGACAAATTCACTTACTGTGCATTCGGAAAGTATTCAGATCCCTTGACTTTATCCACATTTTGTTACGTTACAGCCTTATTTTAAAATGGATTAAAAAATGTTTTTTTCCCCACTCAATCTATACACAATACCCCATAATGACAAAGCAAAAACAGGTTTCTAGACATTTTTGCTAATATATAAAAATTGTAAAAATTAAATATTACATTTACATAAGTATTCAGACCCTTTACTCAGCACTTTGTTGAAGCATCTTTGGTAGTGATTACAGCATTGATTCTTCTTGGGTATGACGCTACAAGCTTGGCACATCTGTATTTGGGGCGTTTCTCCCAATCTTCTCTACAGATCCTCTCAAGCTCTGTCATGTTGGATGGGGAGCGTTGCTGCACAGCTATTTTCAGGTGTCTCCAGAGATGTTCGATCAGGTTCAAGTCCGGGCACTGGCTGGGCTACTCAAGGACATTCAGAGATTTGTCCCGAAGCCACTCCACTCTGCTCTTGGCTGTGTGCTTAGGGTCATTGTCCTGTTGGAAGGTGAACCTTCGTCCTGAGCGCTCTGGAGCAGGTTTTCATCAAGGATCTCTCTGTACTTTGCTCCTTCATTTTTGCCTCGATCCTGACTAGTCTCCCAGTCCATGCCGCTGAACAACATTCCCTCAGCATGATGCTGCCACCACCATGCTTCACCGTAGGGATGGTGCTAGGTTTCCTCCAGACGTGATGCTTGGCATGCAGGCCAAAGAGTTAAATCTTGGTTTCATCAGACCAGACAATCTTGTTTCTGGTCTGAGAGTCTTTAGGTGCCCTTTAGCAAACTCCAAGCGGGCTGTCTTGTGCTTTTTACCAAAGAGTGGCTTCCGTCTGGCCACTCTACCATAAAGGCCTGATTGGTTGATTGCTGCGGAGATGGTTGTCATTCTGCAAGGTTCTCCCATCTCCACAGAGGAACTCTAGAGCTCTATCAAAGAGACCATTGGGTTCTTCTTCAACTCCCTGACCAAGGCCCATCTCCCCTGATTGCTTAGTTTGGCCGGGCGGACAGTTCTAGGAAGAGTCTTGGTGGTTCCAAACTTCTTCAATTGAAGAATAATAGAAGCCACTGTGTTCTTTGGGACCTTTAATGCTGTAGAAATGTTTTGGTACCCTTCCCCAGATCTGTGCCTCAACACAATCCTTACTTGGAGCACTACAGACAATTCCTTTGACCTCGTGGCTTGGTTTTTGCGCTGACATGCACTGTCAACTGTGGGACTTTATATAGACAGGTTTGTGCCTTTTCAAATCATGTCCAATCAATTGAATATACCACAGGTGTACTCCAAATAAGTTGTAGATAGGATGATCAATGGAAACAGGATGCACCTGAGCTCAATTTCGAGTCTCATAGCAAAGGGTCTGAATACTTATGTAAGTAAGATATTTCTGTTTTTTATTTTTAATACATTTGCAAAATGCATTGTCACTATGGGGTATTGTGTGTAGATTGTGTACATGTAATCCATTTTAGAATAAGGCTGTAACGTAACAAAATGTGAAAAAAGTCAAGGGGTGTGAATACTTTCCAAGGCATTGTATATTTATATAAAACTAATAAGAAGTAAAATATTTGGCCCCATATTCATAGCACACAACGACTACATCAAGCTTGTAACACATTTGTTGGATGCATTTGCTCTTTGTTTTGGTTGTGTTTCAGATGATTTTGTGCCAAATAGAAATGAATGGTAAATAATGTACTATGTCATTTTGGAGTCACTTTTATTCTAAATAAGAATAGAATGTGTTTATAAACACTTCTACATGAATGTGGATGCTTCCATGATTACAGATAATCCTGAATGAACAGTGAATAATGATGAGTGATAAAGTTACGGGCGCACAAATATCATACCCTGTGTTGTTATAATGGGGAGAGCATGCCTTGGGGGTATCATATTTGTGTGCCTGTAACTTTCTCACTCATAATTATTCATGATTTATTCAGGAATTGGTTGTGGTGCTCTATGAAATTTCCCAAATGTGAGTCTGTCTTTAAGTGAGAGCCTACCTATTCTCCACAGCCAAATCAAGTCACAGAGTTTAATTGGGGATTGACCTTATAACTCTAAGGGATAACGCCATGGGGAAAAACCTCTGAGGTAGCAGCTCACTGGCACGTACTTTCCAAAGCTTTGTTTTTCCAGAGTGTTTACACAATTCAGTACCGAACAGGGAGATACTCACTGACAACTGATATATGACAGCTAGGTTATAAAACAGGCCGAAATGGGGAGGCACTATCTGAAGTTGTCCAATAATGTTTTTGTTTTCTGTTGCACAACATTTTGAAACGTTTTGCTGCCCTAATGAATATGAGCCTGATAGAGTAATCACTCCATCTTTGTACTGAATATATTGGACAACAGCCCACACAAACACAACTACAGTATCTGTCTGGTTATGTAGCTCGTAAATCAATGGGGTATGCTACATAACAAGGCCATGGCAACATCAGCTTGGGACAGCCTCACCATGCAACAGACAAACAAGACAGAAGAAGGTGAGAGAGAGAGAGAGAGAGAGAGAGAGAGAGAGAGAGAGAGAGAGAGAGAGAGAGAGAGAGGGCAGAGAGGGAAGCTCAAATAAGTCATTATCGAGACCCAAGTGTTGTTAAATTATTGATGTCATTCCGGGGACCTCTTGCCACTAGTCATCTCTCTGGGGTGTTACATCAGCCGCTATGCTGGGCTGGGGGGGGGGGGGGAGATCAAACATCAACGTCAGTCTCGGGATAGAAAAAACAACAATGCATTAATTGATTTGTTAATCAGCTTTGTGTCAATTTAATTCAGGAGGGCTGTGAATTAGTGAAGACGGATTAGCTACAAGGAAGAGAGTGAGGGATGATGCACGAAGGAAAAGAGGGAGAGAGTGTGTCTTGCTTTTAATATTCGGCCCACTCGCGAATCGCTTCTGATCCCCACTTTCCTCATCCCCCACCCTCCCTCCAATCTCCCCCGCCTCTCCCCCAACCATCACATTGGCAAAACAAACACGGTTACAGTCGGAAGCTTCAAAGCCCCCGCGCCTCAGATAAAGACATCAAAAGAGAGTTATTTTCTTTTCAGATGTAAATTGGGTTTTCGGCGGCGGGCAGAGGCGGCGCTTCTTTGCGCTTGTGTGCAAAAATAAACATGTTTCCACGGTGTCACAATTATTCATTGGCACATACACATCTCTCTTCACCAGCTGAAGAGAGGATGTGAGGGGCTTTTTGTTTCCTTAGTTGGGGATGGGGTGAGGGGAGGTAGGTTGACGGACGGGGGTGGATTAGTCAAGCTTTCACAATGGGCTGATAGGATAATGGGGGGGTGCGTGGGGAAACAACACTTGTTTGCTGAAGTGGCAGTATCTAGTTCGGCTCATTTGTAACGGGAGCCAGGGGTGTGTGTGTGTGTGTGTGTGTGTGTGTGTGTGTGTGTGTGTGTGTGTGTGTGTGTGTGTGTGTGTGTGTGTGTGTGTGTGTGTGTGTGTGTGTGTGTGCGTGTGTGCGTGTGTACGTGTGTACGTGTGTACGCAAATGTAAATGCAAGTGCAAAACCCACGTGCCCCAAAGAAGGCAGCGAGGGATTAGCCTGTAAACCAAAAGACATCCATAACCATCTGTGCTAGCATAGCATAACTGCTTTAAGTCCAGGGTTTCCTAGCTTACTCTATTCAATTGTGAGCAAAAAAACTCCATAGGATGTTCATTTACACTATGCAATGTAGCACAGACTACTCCCAGTGAATAGTCACACCGAATTGTAATATAGGGTAGTCGCATAGAATAGTAAGCCAGAATTTTTTATTTTATCTTTATTTTACTAGGCAAGTCAGTTAAGAACAAATTCTTATTTTCAATGACGGCCTAGGAACAGTGGGTTAACTGCCTGTTCAGGGGCAGAACGACAGATTTGTACCTTGTCAGCTCAGGGACTCAAACCTGCAACCTTTCGGTTACTAGTCCAACACTCTAACCACTAGGCTACCCTACCACCCCAATAGTGATGTATAGTCACATAGTCATGCATCCTCACAACATATGATAGTCAGGATAGTCACGCCGAAGAGTAATAAGCAATAGAGGATAATCATATAGAATTGTCGTTTAGAATAGTCAAAGTCGCAAATGTTAGTCCCACATAATAGTCTATAGTCATGTAGGCTTTCCGCGTGTAATAGTCAGACGGACTCAGGCCACAGCATCTGTCACTGCTCTTCTGTAACATGCTCTCCAAGGCCCTCTCCGATGACAACGTGGCGAGGCCATGGCAGGTCATGCTCCGATCCGTGTAACCCTGCCCACGTGAAAAGGGATATCAACTCATTTGTCCCCCCAGTCCCCGCTGTCTCTCTTCCAGTACATTCGCCCTCATTGGCAACAGAAACCCTGAAGAGGGTGGACTGTTTAACTATTTTTACATTGGGCTCATCTTTTTTTGGTGGGCAGCTTGGAGCTTGGAGCCATTTTCAAAGGGCTGTTTGACAAACAGCGGCAGTGGATTGTGGGATCTAATACCAAGTCATGGAGGCTAGGAACATGGAGCCAATGAGAGACAGCTGTGAGATACTCCATCAAAGGACTTGGACCTACTGTATAGTGTTACTGTTGATGCTCAACCAATCCAATATCAAAATGTGCCAATTCCTCGGTTTCTCAGTATCACACACGCATACTTGCATGAAAATATATACATACAGTCTATCTCTAGGTTGGCTGCACCATCTGTGTTTGTGACACAACGAACCAGGCCTCAAATTAGCCTAATCTCACCAAGGAGATCAGGATATGGGTTAGTCTCAGGCTAACACTAATTGTGGTTCTCTACACAGCTGCGTATACCCCATTCTGGGAGAATAGCCAAGACTGACTGGGACTCTAAGCACAGAAAACAATGAAAGAATTTCACATTTAGCTGAATATGAATGTTTAACATTTGACTAAAGCGAGTAAGGCTGAATACCATAGCTCAAATTGTGGAGTCAACGTTCTCAAAGAAGTATGTGGAAATGCAGCAACAGGGATATTGCTAAGTTGTTTTGAAAAGGAAAATAATGTTGCCACAAATGTTCACTCAGGAGAAGAAAGTTCAAATGCAACATTTGTATTGACTCACCCTTGGTCTTTTAGAGTAAGAAACTGCCTAGCAACAATCCATTTTAGTTGTATTTCTCAAAATCATTGCTCTAAATCTAGATAATTTGGTCAAAGTCAAATAGCCTAACTTGTCGAATATAAGGCAAGAAGAATGAATGTTTGAACAAATGTTGACCTTTGACCTCTTCTCACTACCTTACTTCTTCATCCTGTTACAATGCATTCAATTCAATGCATGGAACAGAAATGCAACCTATAGCATCGACACCAAATCCACACACTACACCACGCAATTAAAATTCCCATCAGATATTATTTTAACACACAAGTGGACCTTCTTACGCAATCTTCCATCCATTTTGGGAGAGAGGTGTGTGCGCGCGTGCATGTGTGTGTGTGTGTGTTTGAGGGGGGGTGCAGTAGAGATGAACTCCGTAGAGATGAACTCCCGCAGATGTTTGAGCTTATTCAAGTCACAGAGAGAGAGTGGGTGGTGCTTACACATGCCGAGAACTCAGTCAGCCGAGTCACACAACAAAGACACAAGAACAAAAAAAAAGAGGAAGAAGAAAAACAGATTTTTTTTCCCCCCCTTCTCTCGCTCTCTCCCTATTGGTGCTGTCGACATCAGACTAGGGAAGGAGGGAGGGAAGGGAGAAGAGGGCAGCGAGTGCAGATTGCATCATAAGAGGGCTCGTCTCTTTCATTCGGAGGTGCCGGCCCCCAGCCATGTAAACAGGAAACAAGAAAAGGGCTGATGATGAATTTGAGAGGGATGGAGGGAGGGAAGAGAGGGAGAAAAAAAAAGGAGAGTACCTTTCATCATCTCAGAACTTGGGAGGGAGGTATAGAGGGAAGGGAGGAGGAGGGAGTGAGGGTGGATAGACAAAGTAGGTGCGGTTCAGAAGGTTTCCAATACCTCCCGTTCCCGAACATGCCCAGAAAACACCGCCCCGGGGCCCCCTTACGAAGTATCCCTATCCTCCGTAACATGTAACAAAGACTTCAAAGCCTCCGAACACGATATCTACTTTACGTGCTCAGTTTTGTTTTAACACGATACTTGTGCATTTTATTGCCAAATACTGCATACATAATGTATCGGGAAGGAGTTTCACCCACCACCCAGGCCCTGTGTTTTCTGCCACACCTCAAGGCTATGAAATATGCGATATGAGATACTAATGAATGCGTTTTGGTTTCAATTTTCCTCAATAGGGGGTTTAGTTACCTGAGGAAGTAAAGTGCGGTTAACATAGCAACAAGCCCTTAGCTTTGCCTTCACCCCCCTCAAGGCTGTCTGTAAGGCTAGTTAGCATGTGTCTGGAGGATGAAAAGCCAGATGGGTTACATGGCAAGACAGAACAAACAGATTTCCGACCAGACTAGGTTACATATGGATGTGGACACCAACAATGCTGACCAATGGACTTGCTTAAAGGGTTGCTTAAATAACATCAACATTTGTAGGAACATTTGATAAAAAAATGATCTCAGATCATCATTTTTCCACCTCAGCTTCAGTTGCAAGAGTCTAGTGAAATTGGATGTTGAGGATCTTAACTGTTGTTAAGGAGGAAGTGAAATGCTGGAGGAAACTTCTGATTTCCAGAGTGCACTTTACAGCCTGGAGCAACAGTGCCCCCTGGGCTGGTGTACAGTACTATCGTCTGACCTACAAGGGCCTCAAATCAAGTTTATAAGCAGAAATATTGAGTGAAACAATTTTGCACCTAAAGATGGGTATACTTTCTGAACAATTACATGTGTATATAAATGTTTGCATGTGTATCTGTGTGTGCGCATGCATGCAGAATTGGTGTGTGTGTGTGTGTGTGTGTGTGTGTAGGTGTGTGTGTAGGTGTGTGTGTAGGTGTGTGTGTAGGTGTGTGTGTAGGTGTGTGTGTAGGTGTGTGTGTAGGTGTGCGTTGGTAGGTGTGTAAGTAGGTGTGCGTGTGTGTGTGTGTGTGTGGTGTGTGTGTGTGTGTGTGTGTGTGTGTGTGTGTGTGTGTGTGTGTGTGTGTGTGTGTGTGTGTGTGTGTGTGTGTGTGTGTGTGTGTGTGTGTGTGTGTGTGTGAGTGAGATTGAGGACTGGGATGGAGGAGTGCTTCATCTCTTCTTCCTCTTTTATTCCCTCTTCCCTTTGTTCTTCCAATCTATCACACCTCCCAGAAGACTATCCCTTACAAGGTCGTATTCATTAAGACACACCATGCAAAATATGAAATTCTCCTCAAATGACAAGATTGGAATCCTATGAAGGGCACAGCTGTGCAGTTTAGCACCCATAGGCATTCTCCACCCATATTATGAATGTATGGTGTCCATATTAAGACAGCCTCAGACTGATATGTCCTGCTGAGACTGAGATTGTCCTTATATGGACATGCAAAGAAAATAGGAGTAAAGGACGTTGGTTAATGGGATTTTATGTAATTCCTGTATTTAACTTTTGTATTGTCCATGTTTTGTTTTAATTGTTGTTGCTGTGTTTTTGCCTCTTAGCTGTTATTGATAATCAGCACTGGTTCTCGGTTGACTGGCCTGTTAAAGGAATGAATTTAGTTCAATGTGACATACTGTATTCATAACATTTCATAACTTTTGATTAGGAGGTAAAAGAAAAACTGCTTAATTTTCATGGTTTCTAGAGGTTAAAGTATCAATATTTTACCAGGTAAGATGCGAATTATGTAATATTTTGACCATCCTTGGACTAACCCTTCACTGCCACTGACACAATGTTGAAGTACAGGACTTCACGGTTACCATGATTGCATAAGATCCAGCTAATTGCACTATTTGCATTTGAGGCACGACATTATAAGTTGAAGACCTCCTTAAAGGAATACGAGGACCAGGTACGTGAGGTGTATCTTAATTTACAGTGCCTTCAGAAAGTATTCATACCCCTTGAATTATTCCACATTTTGTATTACAGCCTGCGTCTCACCCCATCTATACACAATACCCCATAATGATCAAGCAAAAACATGTTTTTAGATGTTTAGATGTAGATTTGGCCTTGTGTTTTAGGTCATTGTCCTGCTGAAAGGTGAGTTAATCTCCCGGTGTATGGTGGAATGTAGACTGAACCATGTAGACTGAAGGTTTTCCATTTTGCCTGTGCTTAGCTCCATTATCTTTTTTTTATCCTGAAAAACTCCCTTGTCTTTAATGATTACAAGTATACCCATAACATGACGCAGCCGCCACTATGCTCGAAAATATAAAGTGGTACTTATTGTGTTGTATTGGATTTGCCCCAAACATAACACTTTGTATTCAGGACAAAAAGTGAATTGCTTTGCCACATTTTTTTCAGTATTACTTTAGTGCCTTGTTGCAAACAGGATGCATGTTTTGGAATATTTTTATTCTGTACAGGCTTTCTTCTTTTCACTCTGTCAATTAGGTTATGTGAGGGGTCAGCCAGATCAAGTGGTCCGACTGCGCCCTCTCCTGTAGGTGGGCTGTGGTACAGCCACTACTGATGAGCTCAACTGGGGCCAATTGACTGATTACTGTTTGTGATCTCTTAAGGACCTGACTGAGTGGGCAGAGGGGGGAGAGTGATTATGAGCTGGAGACTATGGTGAACTCCAGGACACACTGGTATAGGTTCGGCTCAAGCTTTTGGATTGGTGTTTGGTACCAACTGTTCGTTTTAATTTTTTGGGCTAGCCATTGGCCTTTGTTTGTATGGCCCCGGGGAGAGTTGAAAGAAGAACTCCCAATACAGTTTCCTTTTTGCTGAAGTCTTGACTCCGCGTCTCATTTCGTGCTGTCCCGCCTAGGATTTCATCAGTGAATAGGTACGGGCTTTCACATTTAGTATTGCGGAGTAACTACAATGTTGTTGATCCATCTTCAGTTTTCTTCTATTTAATTACAGCCATTGAACTCTGTAACTATTCAGCGTTGGCCTCATGGTGAAATCCCTGAGCAGTTTCCTTCGTCTCTGGCAACTGAGTTAGGAAGGATGCCTGTGTCTTTGTAGTGCATGGGTGTATTGTTACACCATCCAAAGTGCAATAACGTCACCATCCTCAAAGGAATATTCAATGTCTGAATTTGTATTTTGTACCCATCTATCAATAGCTACCCTTCCTTGTAAGGCATTGGAAAGCCTCCCTGGTCTTTCTGTGTTTGAAATTCACTGCTTGAATGAGGGATCTTACAGATAGTTGTATGTGTGGGGTACAGAGATCATTAAAAATCACGTTAAACACTATTATTGCACACAGAGTCCATGCAACATATGTGACTTGGCATATTTTTATTTTATTTTTTTACTCCTGAATGTATTTAGGCTTGCCATAACAAAGGGGTTGACTATTTATTGACCCAAGCTATTTCAGATTTTGCATTTTTAATACATATAGAAAAGCTTAATTCTATTTTGAAGGCACTGTAATTCCCTCTCCTCTGACACAAACATTGATATACTGTGTGTAAACACTCATGCACGCACATGTGCAGGTACACACAAACACCACTTTAACACAGTGTTTACAACCCAGGGGACACACCTGTCACTTTGGTTACAATAACAATCTCTTCATTTACTTATCATTCTTAATATAATCGGAAACAACTGCACAAAACCTCAAGGGATAATTTGCTTACAGTGAGTGGCAGTGTAATGTGTTTGTGTTGCGATGGGCTGATTTTCTGTTGTGTATTTGAAATATGTATTTTAATTACTTCTGAGTATTTTGTATTACACCTGGCAGAACTCTGTATTTTGTTACAAGATACTTTCGAGAGGTGTGATTTGTATTTACAAACTACTTTCTATACCATTTGTTTTTTTATAGCGGTTCACATTTTGTGGCCCCCTTTCACCCTGCATTGGAATCAGTCTGATGGCACTATGGTGTGATAAGAGTGTCTGCTAAATGAACTAAATATAAAAGGTACACTGATTGTACAAACACATTTGCCCTCAGAACAGCCTCAATTTGTCGGAGCATGGACTCTAAGGTGTCGAAGAACTTCTACAGGGATGCTGG
The DNA here is from genome assembly GCF_036934945.1 of Oncorhynchus masou masou. Taxonomy (NCBI): domain Eukaryota; kingdom Metazoa; phylum Chordata; class Actinopteri; order Salmoniformes; family Salmonidae; genus Oncorhynchus; species Oncorhynchus masou. The sequence continues at coordinate 5,543,513 of NC_088215.1, read as the reverse complement.
CCCATGTTGACTCTAATGCTTCCCATAGTTGTTTCAAGTTGGCTAGATGTCCTTTGGATGATGGGCCATTCTTGATACACATGGGAAACTGTTGAGCGTTTAAAAACCCAGCAGCGTTGCAGTTCTTGACACAAACTGGTGTGCTTGGCACCTACTACCATACCCTGTTCAAAGGCATATTTTGTCTTGCCCATTCACCCTCAGAATGGCACACATACACAATCCATGTCTCAAGACTTAACAATCCTTCTTTAACATGTCTCCTCCCCTTCATCTACACTGATTGAAGTGGATTTAACAAATGACATCAGTGAGGGATCATCGCTTTCACCTGGTCAGTCTATATCTGGGGTGGCAGGTAGCCTAGTGGTTAGAGATTTGGACCAGTAACTGAAAGGTTGGTGCATCAAATCCCTGAGCTGAGATGGTCAAAATCTGTCGTTCTGCCCTGAACAAGGCAGTTAACCCACTGTTCCTAGGCCGTCATTGTAAATAAGAATTTGTTCTTAACTGACTTGCCTAGCTAAATAAAGGTTTAAATAAATAAATAAATAATGGAAAGGGCAGGTGTCCATAACGTTTTCTACGCTGCCCCGCCCCGAAACAAGGCCAATAATAATACCCAGTGTGCATTGCAGTTCATTTTGGTATGTTCATTTTGATACATTGATCTGGTATTTTGTCATTTTTGCCTGTCTGTGTGTGATGCCTCACTCTACCTTATTGCTATTCACCAAACATTTAGCCATGTGTCGATGAACCATTTATAGACAAAAAAAAATATTGTTTAACCTGAGCTCTCATTACATTTTCATGTGTTCCTTTTATGGATCTCTGGGAATATATGGGTTGTGTCCCAAAATGGCACCCACACAAAAGTAGTAGTGCATAATATAGGGAATAGGGTGCGAATTGGGGTGCAGACACAGTTATGAAATATTGATCATGCTCTGAGAAAGATTCACACTCAAAAAAATACAAATAAATGTAGATCTCCCTCTCTCGCTGCCCTTGTCTCTTTCCCACTCTTTTCACATATGGATAGGTGGAGTTTTCTAAAGAAAGTTTAGGAAAGAATAGCCAAACTGATGCATTTGTATTCAGTGTCTGATGTTTCGGATATAAGAGAGAGGTATAGTATTGTTTTAAGTAATAATGTATGGCTAGAAGCAATGCAGCAGAGTTTAGGACTACTTCTCAACTGGCACCCGTTTCCTGAGATAGTGTATTACTTTTGACTAGGGCTCTGGCCAAAAGTAGTGCACTATATAGGGAATAGGGTACTTAGGTTACTTAGTAGACAGTCTGTGGGAACGTCTGGACTAAAATGGATGTCTACATAGCTTGGCTTTGGCAGAGACACTTATGATGAATGCACTCACTTTAGGACACCCCCGTGTGCACATTTATGCATAGACCCACACTCGCACGTACACACAGTGTATAAATGTCAACAACTAAAGGCTGGGAATTCTACTGTGTACCACTGAGAATGACAACCTGCCCTTGTTGACGTTCAAGTAGAGCAAATATTCTGATTGCATATCATTAAAAAAACTGAGCGTTTTGCAGAAAACAATCACAAACAGTCTCAATCAGTTCAAATGTTCACCGTTTGAAAAGGCAGAACATTAACAGTTCTAATAAGTTCATTTTGTGTCATTGAGTGAAGTCATATAATTTTAATTAGTCTCAGCAAACAAATGTATTAACTAATAAATCTTATTCTGGGATTTGGACAGGTCATTTACACTTTTAGGGGGGAAAAAATACTAACCTCACATTGATTTTGGAACTTTTATTTGGTGTTTTAGCAGTATTGCTCATACTTCATCATTGCCATATGGCCCTGTCGTCACTGAGTCAGTCTACATTGGGCCCCATCCCCTCTTTGTAGCCCTAAGACTAAAACAACCACAAAAACTCAATTACAATGATGCATGGTCTATTTGGTCTTTGGCTTGATTACATTCATGAAGTGAAGTCAAGGCATTTCATGTTCCTGCCAATAAGTGGTCTGTTAAGATCATACCTTGATGACATGTCAGGTTTTCCTGAAGTCAGATTATGATCGTGACAGCTTATTAATTATTGAAGCACTTTGAGACCTTGTGAAACACTTTTTCATACAGCTAATTAAATTAATTAAATTAGTATATTAATTAGCTTAGATTATATTGTGTTTGTGTTTTTTTTTAAGTGCTGGGTGCACTGTACATGAGTGATGCTATTTTTTTTAATTATAGAATGACATTGAGCAAATATAAAGAAATGTTCCTGGAGTCCTCTCTCCCGAAGAACTGAATAGATTCCACTAGAGTATACAGTACATGGGTCTGGGTATAACCATATTTCTTACACCCACTGTTTCAAGGCTATTTAGATCTGTGATCAGACAGAAGAGGAGAAAATGAAAATATTGACTGTTTTGTTACACCCTATAGATCTAGGATCTTAATCCGGCAGCAACAGAAAATTTGAATTATTATGTGGATTACAATTAATGGACATGTTTTTTGTAGGGGTTGATAAATTGTTTAATGGCAAATCAAGTCTGAAATGTTAAAGTGGAAATCACAAACTTAATACACTACAAGTTTGCATTTCCTGCTGTGCAGGACAATTCTGAGCAACCAAAGAGTGATCAAATGAAGATCCTACATCTGTAAGTAATATGACACAACACAAACAGAGTTTGCACAACAACAGCCTAAAGAGGTAGAGGCAAAGCCCTGATCACAAAGTGTGCAAAATGTTTGCATGACTTTTCCGACCTTGAGAAGCAACCATTTTCTCTCCTCCAGATGCTACTTTGCCTACTTTCTCCACACACAGCAGGCTCCCTTTGTTCTGCTGAAGTGTCACTATTACTGCTATGGCAGCTTGTTAATTACAGTTTGGTGTGTGTGTGTGTGTGTGTGTGTGTGTGTGTGTGTGTGTGTGTGTGTGTGTGTGTGTGTGTGTGTGTGTGTGTGTGTGTGTGTGTGTGTGTGTGTGTCAGGAGCTCCTGGTCAACCTGGCACTTAGGACAATTAAACACACACACACCAGCAGGATGCCTGTCACAGTTCTCTCTATGGCCTGTCTGCTGTGCTAGATCATAACCAAATAGCTGTATAAAGGGTCTGAACGACATGGGATAACTAATCCCAATATCCTGAAATCCTACCGCGTTTCTAGATGGTAAGACTAGTATTTTGTGCTGACATTACAGCCCTCTAACAATTCAAAAAATGACAGACAGACAGACAGACTGGGTGCGTGTACGTGTATGTGGGCGCTCGTGCATGTGGCAATGTATGTAACGATCCTTTGACTGCTCTTAGTGAGGCACACTGCTTTTTATCTGATGACTAATAAAACCGGAACACTTACGTTAAAACCTTTGCCAAAGCAATGGGCCTGGCCACTCCGACGAATGAGACTTTGTAAAGTTAGTTTGGAACATTAAAGCTCTTCGGTTGAACAACAAGCCCCATTAACTTTCAGTATTGGCACTCCAAAGGCCTGTGGCTGCTTTCTTGCTGATTGCTATGGCACATTAAGCCGGGATCTTTATACCATTAAACAAATAGATCTGAACGTCTCCCTCACCTCCGCCTTCACAGTGAAAAAGGTTATACTCACTTCCCCAGTCACCGATAAAAAGGCAGGCATTGGAAAAGGGGGTTTGTGGGCGTGTGCGTGTTCATTGTCCACTAACGAACAAAGGTAATTTGATAATGTAAACAAAAGCACCACTTGAATCAACAATGAGAATTATAATATAGTGTGGTCCTCATTGCAGAGAATCAAGTGGTTCGCTCGCTTTCACTCTCTATGCCCCCCTCCCTCTCTTTCCGTCCACCATGGTTCTCTTTCTCTCTCAAATATCTCACCCTGGTTCCTCGTTTCCTCTCTTTGACCTCCTCAACACGCATTGGAGGAGAAGGCCTTAGGGAAGGAACCTTGGATCCTCTCTTCCAATGCGTTTTGAGACGGAGGGCAGGAGAAAGGATACGAGGAAAGACAATTGAGAAAGTACGATTGTCTGTCTCTCCAACTACTGTATTTGTTGAATGCTCCACTTTTGAGTTCTTTTAGATTATATTCCACAGAGCTTTGTCTCTAGTTTTTTAATCACCGTACTCTCAACACTTGGTAGCATCCATGGCTAAAAGTCACGAGATGTTTTTAAGGTTGTAAAGAAATGCCATTCAATACGGTCATGGACATGACTAAGCAAAATGAAAACAACCTGCTGTTTCCCAGTCAGGATGAGATGGTTGATATCTTTAGGACGTAATAAATTTGGTTAATCCCATTTCAGTTAATGGACCATAAAACTTTATGCCGCCCATCCAATGTACTAGACTTCGACAATGCAAGCACTGGGAGGAGTCTTCAAAGGTGCAACAATACTGTAATGTAGTCTGACTCAAGTGTGAAAGGCAACAGGGCTGTACGTTTAGAAAAATTAGAAGAACAATTCTTTACACATTTTGGGACTAAAATATCAAGGTGTGCTGCAGTGCTGACTGATATTTTACTTCTTCAACCATCACAACAGCTCAACATATTCTATGGATCTTGGGCTCCCCCTTGCGGTCAGTGACATAGTCACTAAATAGAAGTCTCCCCACAGAAGCACATCCGTTTCTGTATTGCTGAGCAGCCCCCGAATTTACTCTTATCAACTGTATGCAAGAATTCCCTCTGCGTTGTCATAGGAATTCAGCATTCCCGGTGTTGACGTCTCCAACCCCCATTGTCCAGAGTTCACATCACGTAGGTCTGATATCTGATCGGAGGTTAACTTCAGTGATACTATTTTGAATCCAAACAACTCAGATGTTTATAAAAGGGGTCTTAAATTCATTGTTCTTTCTCTGTTCCTGAACTGCTGTGATGAGTTTTTCTACACCCCATGGACTTTTGGGGCATGGCTTTTCAGGGTATGATTTCTCTCGCTGACCATGCTTAGGATAATGCCTTGTAATGCTTGTTAATGCTTTGTAACTTAAGCTTTATACCTTGTCATTGTGAATCCATTCATTGTACAATGTTAATTAAATATCTGCCTTTTATAGACAATTCTCAGGCATTTTTTTTATTGCCCATTACTGTACCAACTATGGTGTTCTTGCATATTGCTAACTAATCTTTATGAATTCAAACATTTCAAATATCCACAGAACATTTTAATTGCTCCCTCAATCTTGAAACCAATAATCACTAATATCCAGAAATATAAATGTACCTAAAATAAGCAGCTTTATTCAAGGAAAATTAACTTGTTCATGTCACTGACCCTTTTGATGACCACTCTTGGATCACTTAACCCAAAATAAAATGCAATTCAATCATTTTAGATTTACTGGACTTAAGGGCTGATTTCAAATTCAGGAAGTGAGTCACATTTTTCTGGGTTAACCCATCTCCCTGCCCTGATAAGGAGTGTCCAGTCCCTTGCAGTGCAGACCTGTGACCACATGCAACAATTAGGCTGAGCTTAAGATCAATAAGATCTGTGAGTCTGAAGGTGCTACTGGGTCCACACGAAAAAAACTCATTTGAAATAGTCCAGTCAAATAGGCTAATTTACACTACCAAAACTTCTAGAAGTTGGAATGGTTCTTGCTTCTATACATTTTGCAGCCTCTAAACTAAAGAGCCTTCAAGTACTTCAGCCTTACAAGATCCAAAATATCCAAATTCAAACCATTATGTGCAGTCATAGATTTTATGGTTGAACAATACTGCCACCTTCAGGAGGATTGTTCCTATTCAGGAGTACCAATCAGCCCTTGGTTCAAATACTTTGTATAGCCTGCATGGACTGCCAGATAGGAGACGGTTGTGGGGCTATTATATTGGTTCATTAAGCCAAGCACACGTCAAGTAGTATTTAACAGAGGTCTGATCCCCAATATGGCACAAATGGACCCATATTGGATTGAATAGTTATGCATTGACACATGCAGCCCAATTCTGATATTTTGACCAATCATATGTACAAGAACCTAGAGTATAGGAGTCGATTGAGGAATTGGGCAACAGGTCCTTCCTTGATAACTGATGCCTCAGAGTTCCTATTGAAGACAATGTCCAAGTCCACACATTTTGGGGAAATTAAATGAAGGGGCACGAGTGACAAATAAGTGCAATATGCTGAAATTGCTGCACCATGTTTGCTAAAGTGCTAAGTTGTCAAACTGAAAATTGGGCTCAAATATCGAATCATTGTACCACTGGGCAATCACTTTTCAATAATTAAATATTTCTCAGCTGCTTTAAGCTGGCATACAAACAAAAAGTTGAGAAACCCTCTGAAATAACGCACAGAACAGATCTCGTGAAACATGTTTTAAAAAATCGTAGAATGACAGACCTACACCTCCCATTTCTATGCTAATTTGTTTTTTTTAGCCCAAAAAGTTACATATTGCCGCAATCTAGCCAAAGTGAAGTAATACAGAGCATGGTCCTCAAAAGTTTGAAACATTTATTACCTTAAAAACAATATACAAAAACATTGAGTAATATTAAATATCCATATATTGCATTTTATATCTATACACGAAGTTCAGTTATTGGGCCTGCCAAAAGCCGAGGCCTCACATTATCCAATCCTGCAATTTATGTCTTCTCAAACATTTCCAGCAATTGGTAATGACTCCTCGTGGACTTAAACACAATTACCAAACATTTCTTGAGAAGCATAGGTCATGTAGAGAAAGCCATCGTCATCTTTGTGGTCCTTGTAGACTTGCGCCATGGTAAGAGACATGCTGGCCAGGCCACTATTATTGATAAGCAGGTAGAACGCTTGACTCTGCATCAGAGACATACGATTTCTGAAACGAGAACGTGCAGAGTATTGACAAGACGTACTCAATTTAGAAATTCTTGCACAAAGTCAAGTAATTTAAAAGTAGTGACAGTCGCGCGCGGCACTCGAGGCTGATACATATCAGGTGATAACCAAGTTTGAAATTATGCACGAGTTCTCAAACAAACATTGAAGATATGATTTCAGTCATGGAAAGCCACGCTAAATAATCAACATTTCAGCTAAACGTTTCTCAAAGGAGACAAACCTTATAATGGTGACAAACTGAGTCATGGAAAGTTCTTGGGGGACCAGGAATTTCGTTTTATCAAGAGGCGGCAAGTACTTCTCCCGTTGATACCTTTCAATGATAACCTGTGTGGGTGGAAAGGTCACTTTTAGAAGGTGCAAATTCAATGGAACGTAGAATACGGTTTTAGAAATAAGCGAACTTACCGGAATTTTTGTTGGAAACTTTGTTCGGATCCCCGCGACCTCCTGTTTTCTCGTGGCTGTTTGGGATGGAAAACGTGGATGAGATTATAAAGCAACGCATAGTCTACCACATGCAAAGCAATACATTCAATAATCACCAAAGCTTTTTCTCTGCTTGAAGGACTTGGGCTGCTGTGGTTTCTCAAATGGAGCCATCATGTGGGCAAGTGGCTCCTCTCTTCAATTTCTGCTGTCTGATCTAGGCTATAAAAAATGTAACCATGTAGCTCAGCCAACAGAAATTAAATAGTGTGGTCGCAGTGACGTATCACCTCATTACCATGGGGTTGGGTCAGCACGCTTCATATGGCTAATGAATTGACCGTGCATAATGACTCGGCTGTGTGTAAAACCAATCCAAATGGTTAAAAGATCTAATAAATTACCTGATTGTGATGTTTCATGTAATTGATGTTTGAAAAGAAGACTGTTTGAATTACCAAACATTATATAGAGGTAATTTAGTCATTAAAATATCTTACACACAAATCATACATAGAGGCCTTATAATATTCTCACACTAAAGTAGGCCATACATCATGTGAGGGCAACATTTTGTTTAATGTATTTTCGTGGATTTCAAAGGACATGAAATTCAGTCGGGGTCGTGGATGATAGGCTTGGGTGTGTGTACAATGTAAACAACTGAATTAATGGCTCAATGGAATGAATAGATACATTAATGGAATGTGCTAGAATATATGAAATATGGCTACCACAGATACATTTCTGTAACATACATTATGACATTTTAAATTTAAGTTACAAAAAAATCTACTCCGTAGGCCAATTAAAGAAAATGACAGTAAAAAAAAAGAGAACAAGCGAATTTTAGGTTGAAAATGCAGCTATATCTTCTTTGAACTTCAAATTCCATCATACGTAGTGTACAACAGTTGTCAACAGCGCATTTATATCCGATTGGCTTATTCCAGTGTGAACCGTGTAAATCGACCAATGGGTAAAGAAAACACTGGATGTGGGTGGGAGCTGAGTATGAACGTCATCGATTGACAGCTGGCTGCTCCGACATGAATGTGCCTGCCCAGTAGAGAGAGCTGAAGGTAGCTATTTCCTTTCCATTTCATATCACAGGGGCGGTTAAAGGAAAACCCATCCGTCTGAGCACAGTCGTGCCAGCTTGTGCGAACTGAACCCACACACCTGGCCTGGGCATGGACGAACAGGCAGGGCCCGGCGTGTTCTTTAACAACAACAACAACTCGGGTTTGCCAGGCGCTGGCAAAGGACCGCAGCTGCCGGGCGACGTCGGTGGCGGAGAGGCGGCCAGGGCTCATTACAACATTCCGGGGATATTGCACTTTCTGCAACACGAATGGGCCCGCTTCGAGGTGGATAGAGCGCAATGGGAGGTGGAGCGAGCCGAATTGCAGGTAAACCACGTCAAAAATGCCCTGCTTATTTTTGGTTGTGGGTTTACGGTGTTGAGTCCGCCCTAGGAAAATTGAAATTTGTGTCAGGAAGCTTACTCGCGCGCTACGGTCTTTGTGGCGAGAACTGCTCGAGCTACGTTGCTACTGGAGTAGTCTTGGTCGGATGACGTTAGTCACTATAGCCAACCTCGGTCCTGGGAAACCCTGTGCTAAGTCGGTTGAATAATATAAAATGATTCTGATGAACAGTGAAGTTGATTAATGCACTCAATAGGCATGAGTCTTTATTGTGCCTTATGACTTCTCTTAAATGCCATGTCGTAAATATATCAGGTAAGGCTATTAGCATAATGTGATGTGCAGGCCTTGTTTGAGTTGTAGCTCGCAGTTTAAAATTAAATATACACGCAACAATTTCAAATAATTTACTGATTTACGGTTAATAAAAGGAAATCAGTCAATTGAAATAAATTCATTAGGCACTAATCTTTGGATTTCACTTGACTGGTAATACAGATATGCATCTGTTGGTCACATATACCTTAAAAACAAAAAGGTAGGGGCGTGGATCAGAAGCAGTCAGAATGTGGCATGACCACCATTTTCCTCATGCAGTGTGACATCTCCTTCGCATAGAGTTGATCAGGCTGTTGATTGGCGTGAACTGGAACATACGGTCGTCGATCCAGAGCATCCCACACATGCTCAATGGGTGACGTTTCTGGTGAGTGTGCAGGCCATAGAAGAACAGGGATATTTTATAGCTTCCAGGAATTGTGTACAGATCCTTCCGACATGGTCGTGCATTATCATGCTAAAACATGAGGTGATGGAGGCAGATAAATGGCATGACATTGGGCCTCAGGATCTTGTCACGGTATCTCTGTGCATTCCAATTGCCATTGATAAAATGCAGTTTGTCAGTAGCTTATGCCTGCCCATACCATAACCCCACCGCCACCATAGGACACTGCTCACAATGTTGACATCACCAAACCACTTGCCATCACGTGGTCTGCAGTTGTGAGGCCTGCCAAATTCTCTGAAATGACATTGGAGGAGGCTTATGGTAGAGAAATTAACATTCAATTATCTGGCAACAGCTCTGGTGGACATTTCTGCAGTCAGCATGTCAATTGCATGCTCCCTCAACTTGAGACATCTGTGGCATTGTGTTGTGACAACTGCACATTTTAGAGTGGCCTTTTATTGTCCCCAGCACAAGGTGCATCTGTTTAATGATCATGCTGTTTAATCAGCTTCTTGATATGCCACACCTGTCAGGTGGATGGATTATATTGGCAAATGAGAAATGCTCACTAACAGGAAGGTAAACAATTTTGTGCACATTTTGAGAGAACATTTCTGGGATCTTATATTTCAGTTCATGAAACATGGGACCAACACTTTTCGTGTTGCGTTTTATATTTTTGTTCAGTGCACCTCCGAACATTGCTAACCAAGGCTAGTGCCAAGCTAAGTGCTAGCCTACGCAGCCAATAGTGCGTGGGCGCTAGATCTGCACAATTGTCTAGGCTTGATGTGCATTCCCGTTAATACACTTGTGTCCACTGTAGACCAGCTCGTACATAAGGCATCCTCTATTCAGGCCATGAAGGCATAACTTTCCTATTTAGCTAGTTTAAATGTAACATCCAAAATTGTCTAAAAATGGTGGTGGTAAATTTTTCATAAAGAAAGTATACTTATTTTCCAGTTTTATTCTACCTTCTCGCCATTAAAGCTAGATGATTGTGCAGATCTAGCGCCAATGCACTATCGGCTGCCAAGGCTAGCTAATTGCGCTTTCCAGAAATGACTCGAGCTTTCTCTGCTGCTCTTATGCATTACATAATTTACAGCACCATTTTTTTTTGGCTTTTATGACAGTGCATTCATAAATTTCAATGGGCATTTTTTTTCAATTTTAAAGGGCAATGCTTCATCAGATTCTAAATTATGTGTAACTGCACGTGGCATTTGTGCTTTCATTTCTTTCCTATTGTGCCTTAATTAAGAAGAGCGAATAGGCCATAGATGTCTAAGTTGTATTATCGGTATTGCAGATACCCTCCTGATTCTGGAGTAGGTTTTTTAAAATTTTCCTTCCCATTTACTTCAAGTGCTTATCAGTAGTAGAGGGAGCTCATTGGCAAACGACAAATGTGTATCAGAACTGCTCCACTGGCATTGAGCAGAAACCAATTTCCTATCTTAATGCATTTGTTCTGCTACCATGCCATTATATAGTGTAGTAGCAACCCTGCATTCCATTAGTCTTAGCTGAGCAAATGTAAAAATCTAATAGACAGGATATACAGTGCCTTTGGAAGGTATTCACACCCCTTGACCTTTTCTGCATGTTGTTACAGCCTGAATTTAAAGTGGAATTTTGTTTTCAGACATTTTTACAAAAATGTCTTTCTTTTTTTCTCCTTTTTTTTTTACCCCTTTTCCCCCCCAATTTCGTGGTATCCAATTGTTGTAGTGGCTACTATCTTGTCTCATCGCTACAACTCCCGTACGGGCTCAGGAGAGACGAAGGTTGAAAGTCATGCGTCCTCCGATACACAACCCAACCAGCCGCACTGCTTCTTAACACAGGGCACATCCAACCCGGAAGCCAGCCGCACCAGTGTGCCGGAGGAAACACCGTGTACCTGGCAACCTTGGTTAGCTCGCACTGCGCCCGTCCCGTCACAGGAGTCGCTGGTGCGCGATGAGACAAGGATATCCCTACCGACCAAGCCCTCCCTAACCTGGACAACGCTAGGCCAATTGTGCGTTGCCCCACGGACCTCCCGGTTGCGGCCGGTTATGACAGAGCCTGGGTGCGAACCCAGAGTCTCTGATAGCACAGCTGGCGCTGCAGTACAGCGCCCTTAACCACTGCACCACCCGGGAGTCCACAAAAATGTCATTAATAAAAAATGAAACGAGGAATTGTCTTGAGTCAATAAGTATTCAACCCCTTTGTTATGGCAAGCCTAAATGCGTTCAGGTCAAAAGAAATGTGCTTAACAAGTACCCTAATAAGTTTCATGGACTCACTCTGTGCAATAATATACTGACCAAAAATGTAAACGTAACATGCAACCTTTACAAAGATTTTGCTGAGTTACAGTTCAGACAAGGAAATCAGTCATTTGAAATAAATTCATAAGGCCCTAATCTATGGATTTCACTTGACTGGGTGGGCCTGGGAGGGAGTTTTTCCCCACAAAAGGGCTTTATTACAGACAGACTTCTCAGCACCAAATGCTCACTAACAGGAATGTAAACAAATGTGTGCACAACATTTGAGAGAAAAATGCTTTTAGTTCATATGGAATGTTTCTGGGATCTTTTATTTCCGCTCATGAAACATGGGACCAGCACTTTACATGTTTTTGTTCAGTGTAGTTCTTAACACTTATTTGAATGATTATCCAATCTCTGGTTTTACCCAACACATACTATTATCTGTAAGGTCCCTCAGTTGAGTAGTGAATTTCAAGCACAGATTCAACCACAAAGACCAGGGAGCTTTTCCAATGCCTTGCAAAGAAGGGCACCTATTGGTAGATCAGTAACAAAAAAGCAGACACTGAATATCTCTTTCAGCATGGTGAAGATATACATTTGGATGGTGTCTCAATACACCCAGTCACTACAAAGATACAGGTGTACTTCCAGTTGCTGGAACCACTTAGGGATTTCACCATGAGGCCAATGGAGACTTAAAAACAGTTACAGAGTTTAATGGCTGTGATAGGAGAAAACTGAGAATGGATCAACAACATTGTAGTTACTGCACAATACTAACCTAAATGACAAAGTGAAAAGAAGGAAGTCGGTACAGAATAAAAAAATATTCCAAAATATGTGTCCTTTTTGCAATAAAGCACTAAAGTAATACTGCAACAAATGTGGTAAAGAAACACTTTTTATTCCTGAATACAAAGCTGAGTACCACTCGGTCATATTTTCAAGCATGGTGTTGGCTGCATCATGTTATGGATATACTCATCTGAAGGACTAGGGTGTTTATTTGGATAAAAAGAAACCCAATAGAGCTAAGCACAAAATGCTAGAGGAAAACCTTGTTCAGACTGCTTTCCTACAGACACTGGGTGACAAATTCACCTAACAGCAGGATAATAACCTAAAATACAAGGCCAAATCTACACTGGAGTTGGTTACAAAGATGATATTGAATGTTATTGAGTGGCCGAGTTACAGTTTTGATTTAAATCAGGTTGTAAATCTATGGCAAGTCTTGGTCAACAACCATTGACAGAGCAAGAGTTGACAAAATAATAATTGGCAAATATTGTAAAATCCAGGTGTGCAAAGCTCATAGACCCAAAAAGACTCACCACTGTAATCGCTGCCAAAAGTGATTCTATCATGTATTGACACGGGGGGGGTTGAATACTTATCTAATCAAGATATGTTAGTGTTCTATTTTTTTATTGGTATTTAAAGAATTTAAAAAAAATGTTCTCTCTCATTGACAGAGTATTTTGTGTAGACTGTAAATGTTTTATTTTTTTTATATTAAAATAAGACAATGAAATTAGTCCCAATTTGTAACACAACTAAATATGGAAAGAGTTAAGGGGTGTGACAAGTGTTTTGCTTCTAGAAACTACTGGATAAGTATTTTAATTGGACAGAGCAGATGGAGATGTTTCTGAACCTTCGTTAGGGCCCTACTCAACAAGCTGACCTGGAAGTGCCTGCGTTAAAACGTGGGCGGGGAATGCCCACCACAGAGCGCTCAACATTGACTGCACTGAGAGCTTTTAAAAAATGTTTTTCTAATGTTAGTTAGTCGCAAGTATGTGGACACCGGTGGTCACCCAACTCGCTGTTTCCATGTCCTTGTGCTGGAGTGTTGTGACACACCATCATTGTCGTATTATTCTGTAAGTAAATCCTAGACACAATATATATAGTATAATATGTTACGTTTGGTTTATATTATTTCATTGATGTGAATCACCCATTTCGTATGACACTACATGACCGAAAGTTCTACAAGCAGGTGTTTACATACACATCTCATTCCAAAATTATGGGCATTACTATGGAGTTAATCCCCCGCCCCCGCTCCTATAACAGCCGCTCTTCTGGGAAGGCTTTCCACTAGATGTTGGAACATTGCTGCGAGGACTTGCTTCCATTCAGCCACGAGCGTTAGTGAGGTCGGGCACTGGTGTTAGGAGATTAGGCCTGACTCACAGTAGGAGTTCCAATTCATTCCGAAGGTGTTCGATGGGGTTGAGGTCAGGGCTCTGTGCAGGCTAGTCAAATTATTCCACACCAATCTAGACAACCCAATTCTGTATGGACCTCACGTTGTGCATGGCGGCATTGTCATGTTGAAACAGGAAAGGCTGTTCCCCAAACTGTTGCCACAAAGTTGGAAGTACAGAACAGACGAGAATGTCATTGTATGCTGTATCATTAAGATTTCCCTTCACTAAAACTAAGACGCCTAGCCCGAACCATGAAAAACACCCCCAGACCATTATTCCTCCTCCACCAAACTTTACAGTTGGCACTATTCATTGGGGCAGGTAGCATTCTCCTGGCGTCTGCCAAAACCAGACTCGTCGTCAGTGTGCCAGATGGTGAAGCGTGATTCATCACTCCAGAGAACACGTTTCCACTGCTCCAGAGTCCAATGGTGGCGAGCTTTACACCACTCCAGCCAACGCTTGACATTGTGCATGGTGATCTCAGGCTTGTGTGCGGCTGCTCGGTCATGGAAACAAAAAGTTATTGTGCTGACGTTGCTTCCAGAGGCAGTTTGGAACTCCGTAGTGAGTGTTGTAACCTAGAACAGACCATTTTTACGCGCTTCAGCAATCGGTGGTCCCGTTCCGTGAGCTTGTGTGGCCTACCACTTCGGCTGAGCCGATGTTGCTCCTAGATGTTTCCACTTCACAATAACAGCATTTACAGTTGACCAAGCAGGGCAGAAATTTGACAAAATTACTTATTGGAAAGGTGCCATCCTATGACGGTGCCATTTTGAAAGTTACTGAGCTCTTCAGTAAGGCCATTCTACTGCTAATGTTTGTCTGTGGAGATTGCATGGCGGTGTGCTTGATTTTTATATACCTGTCAGCAACAGGTGTTGCTGAAATAGCCAAAGCCACTAATTTGAAGGGGTGTCCACATACTTTTTCTTGACATATCTATATCACACACACACACACAAGTATGTATATACACACAAAAGTATGTGAATCCTTTGGAATTACATAGATTTCTGCATAAATTGGTCATCAAATTTGATCTGATCTTCATCTCAGTCACAACAATAGAAAAACATAGTGTGCTTAAACTAATAACTCACAAATTATTGTATTTTTATTTTCTGTATTGAGTACATCATTTAAACATTCACAATGTAGGTTGGAAAAAGTGTGTGAACCCCTAGGCTAATGACTTCGCCAAAAGCTAATTGGAGTCAGCTAACCTAGAGTCCAATCAATGAGACGAGAATGGAGATGTTGGTTAGAGCTGCCTTGCCCTATAAAAAAACACTCACAAAATTAGTTTGCTATTCACAATAAGCATTGCCTGATGTGAACCATGCCTTGAACAAAAGAGATCTCAGAAGACATAAGATTAGGAATAGTTTACTTGCATAAAGCTGGAAAGGGTTACGAAAGTATCTCTAAAAGCTTTGATGTTCATCAGTCCATGGTAAATCAAATCAAATGTATTTATATAGCCCTTCTTACATCAGCTGATATATCAAAGTGCTGTACAGAAACTCAGCCTAAAACCCCAAACAGCAAGCAATGCAGGTGTAGAAGAACCGTGGCAAGGAAAAATTCCCTAGAAAGGTCCAAACCTAGAGAGGAACCAGGCTATGAGGGGTGGCCAGTCCTCTTATGGCTGTGCCGGGTGGAGATTATAACAGGGCATGGCCAAGATGTTCAAATGTTCATAAATGACCAGCATGGTCAAATAATAATAATCACATTAGTTGTCGGGTGCAACAAGTCAGCACCTCAGGAGTAAATGTCAGTTGGCTTTTTATAACCATTGAGAGTATCTCTACCGCTCCTGCTGTCTCTATAGAGAGTTGAAAACAGCAGGTCTGGGACAGGTAGCACGTCCGGTGAACAGGTCAGGGTTCCATAGCCGCAGGCAGAACAGTTGAAACTGGAGCAGCAGCACAGCCAGGTGGACTGGGGACAGCAAGGAGTCATCATGCCAGGTAGTCCTGAGGCATGGTCCTAGGGCTCAGGTCCTCCGAAAGAGAGAATTAGAGAGAGCATACTTAAATTCACACAGGACACCGGATAAGACAGGATAAATACTCCATATATAACAGACTGACCCTAGCCCCTCGACACAAAAATACTGCAGCATTAATACTGGAGGCTGAGACAGGAGGGGTCAGGAGACACTGTGGCCACATCCGATGATACCCCCGGACAGGGCCAAACGGGCAGGATAGGGATATCTTCAACCATCAACTTACCATCTTGAGACAAGGCTGAGTATAGCCCACGAAAGAAGCCACTGCGGTCCAAAAAAAAACATTGCTTGCACGTCTGAAGTTTTGCCAATGTGCACCTGGATGTTTTGCAGGAGAATGTAAGGCTATATGTCTGCCAATTGAAGCTCAACAGAAGTTGGGTGATGCAACAGGACAACAACTCAAAACACTGAAGTAAATCAACAACAGAATGGCTTCAACAGAAGAAAATACACCTTCTGGAGTTGCCAAGTCTGAGTCCTGACCTCAACCCGATTTGAGATGTGGCATGACCTCGAGCAGTTCACACCAGATATCCCAAGAATATTGCTGAACTGAAACAGTTCCGCAACTACAGAAAACATTTTGAGTTTATTGCTGCAAAGGAGGATCAACCAGTTATTACATCCAAGGGTTCACATACTTTTCCCATCCTGCACTGTGACTGTTTACACAGTGTGTGTTCAATAAAGACATGAACATGTATAATTGTTTGTGTGTTATTAGTTTAAGCAGACTGTGTTTGTCTATTGTTGTAAGCTAGCTGGAGTAAGATACTTTTAGGACCAATTTATGCAGAAATCCTGGTATTTCCTAATGGTTCTTATATTTTTTTCTTGCAACTGTGTGTGTTTCTCTGTCCTGGGCCCTATTCGAAATGGTTGCCTTTGTGACCTTTGCTGTCGGAGTTGGACAATAATATCCGACGATCACCGAAAGGCACTGGCCTAGCGTTTTGACCCCAAAGTACTGCTGTTGCACAACACTGGGAATCCATGACATCACATTGAGTGTGTGTGTGTATGAGTGGGTTAAAGAATCACTATGAGCTTTTCTCTGCCTCTGCTCCTCCTTTGCCCCAGAGGATGTCTGGCATCATGACCACTTTTCCTTCCCTATTCCCCACACTATAAAGACGTTGCAGAGAAGGTGCAGAAGGAAACAACCAATGGGAGAAAGAACCGATCAATGCTCACCAGCTCCTGTTGTGAGATGACTGGGTTTTTTCTCTTTATTTATTTTTTCTTCTTCTACATAACCCACACTTAATGTAAGTGCTGGGTCTCTGAGGACGACAATACATTGGCCTGTTCAGCCTATTTCTTTGACTTTGAGTGCACTAAGCAGCCCCCCCCCAATCTGAGATGCCTCAGCATTTGGTATTCAACTCCCTCAGATATAGTCCTTTTCCTCATTCAGAGACGTTTGTTGTCGAGTGGGAGGCCCAGAGGCTGCCTGCGTTGTTGGGATCTTTCGGATCTCACAGCTTGTTGTCTTCCGCATATTCTTCTACGACCCATAACAACCAGTTTGAGTTTGTTTTTAAGTGACTCATGCCACAGAGCTGACACTGCGAATGTCGTGGCTCCCTGCCCCATTGTTAAAACGGAGCCCTGTGTTTTTCACAGGAGCAAGCTCCCGACTGCCCAGGCTGAATCTCAGGCAGCTACTACCCAGTGCTGGTGAGGTGTGGGAGGAGAGGGGGTGCCATGCAGTCAGGCATTTCAAACACACAAATTCGTGAAATGCTGCCTCCCCAGCATTTTTTTTGTGTACGTACTCCACCACACTGACTAGTATACTAGTCGACGTGTTACGTCTTTTCTGGGTCATCACATTTTGTCATTTCCCCACAAGTGTTTATTCCAATGACTCCCTTCGACCGCCCTGGTACAGTATGTCCATTGAGAATGTGTGAGAAAGTCCTCTCTGAAGGAGAGTGTGCGTCTCCAATGGCACTCATTCACTATTTAGTGCACTACTTTTTACCAGATACCTATGGGTGCTGGTTAAAAGAATTGCACTTTAAAGGGAATAGGGTGCCATCTGGGATGTAGCCAGAGAGTGTTTCTCTCAGGCAGTTTACAGTAGCCCAGCACCTCCAGCCTATGAGTAATGATGTCTGGTATTCTAACGAGAGGCCCACCTGCTAGCACTATGAACACCATCGGTGTGTTTTACAGGTGTTTATATTGGAAGGGTCTGTCTGGCACCGTGAACAACTGCAGTATTCATACTTGTTTTGCTGTGTTATATCTTTGCATTTTATTCCATAATGCATTGGCCTTCAGATGATTTCAAGATTGCACTTCATGAGTTGTTTCACAACATGAATAATTTTTTACTTCAGAATCACTTTATTTTTGTTTTTGAACATTCAGTTTTATATACTGTACACAGTGCCAAAGCCAATGCTGGACCTCACTCAGTGCAGATCGAGCCATTTATTCAAAATGGTAAGAGGTCACAGGCCAATAGTTTGCAGAGTTGGTTCATGCCACCTTTTCTATCTCAATTATAATTCTGCATAATGTACCGTTCTTTTTCATAATAAGACCATCTACTTCATGATTTGCAGACCACCGTGCTTTCAGTGTGTTTGCTGTCATATCATGCCACTTAACTTTGCATAATTTATGTAAATAGTGATGGGCTATGGGGGGGAATAAGGCCTGCAGGCTACTATTAAAGTATCACTGCTTTGGCGTGTAATTCCAATGACCCTTTATCTTTTAAGTATTATTTTTCAGACTTTCATCTCACTAACAAAATGATTTCGTCAAGAGACCGCTGTGCAATAGCCGTTGCTGTGTGTAGACATAGTATGCCTAGGATTATGCATAACTGACTGCATGTCAAAGTAAAATCGGGACCTTGCTGTCATAGCGCACACTTCAAATTCCAGAATGCTGGTTTTACAGCTTTCCATCCATTATCCCATGTAATGAGGTAGTATATTATAAGACCAGACTACTATCTTTCTGCTGTCTGAGGTATGTTTATTTGCTCAGACTTTGCACATTTACCACCATGTTATGATGACATGACACTGTGTACTCGCCATACGTTCAGGAGATCAATTGACACCCAGGCAGCAATTTGTCCACTCTGGGGAAAAGGTGTGGAGTCCATCAGACTGGGACTGGTGCATCTATAAGCAGTCTCTTGACCTCTGGATCGGTGGCGGAGGGGGTGAATTGAGACAGAGAGTGCCCCAGAGGCTGACGGCCTACTCCAGTGGAACTCATCTAGCAGCTCCAGAAATACTTTTGGCCCCGCCACAACATGTCAGATGTAAATATATCTCATAAACCAATTAGAATTTGGAAATATATTCTCCTGCAATTTGTGTAGTAAAAGTGTGACAGTACAAAGGGTACCTCACCTCAAAGCATGAGAGAATAGAAATAATCCAAATTAGCTAGGTTTCCATCCAATTGGTGACAGAATTTCATGTGAATATGATCTGCATCAAACAAATATGCGCATATTCCCACCAGAGGTGTTTTTCCATCAAACTGACTTGTTGCGGATATGTAGTGCACATAAAAAGCTTTTATTTGCTTAAGTTTTCATGTACCGACTATTTATTTTTTCTGCCGATGGTTTTGTTACAAAAACAAATTTGATAAATAGCAAACTTGCCCAAGCTGGTTTTGATGCATGCTCTCTTGACCAGTGGTTACCAAGCTGTACTTCATGTGGTCTGCAAATGTAGTTTTTTTTTCTTCTTAGAAACATAATAACAGTTGGGAATATTAATGTTATTAAAATCAATTTTACATTACTTTTCACAATGCCAATTGTTTATTAATAAGCCTTTTAATTTGTTACATTCACTGCTATAATTGACAAATCTTGATCGGCAAGATATTTTGTTTTAAAATGTGATTGCGAATGGTGGTCCTCGAGCTTTGAACAATGATTTGGTGGTCCCTGGAACGGTAAAAGGTTGGGAAGCACTGCTCTAGACAACAGTTCGCTGGTAAAATGGACAAGGTATGTTGTATGATGAGACATGGATAAGATATTTATTTTATAGTAGTCAGCCAAGCACCGATCATCGTGTCATCAGCCAACAAATAATACCCTGGATATCTTTGAAATGTGCATTAATCGTCACCATGCACTGAACCACCATATGAAGTTCATTACAATGATCCAAAATAAAATAATACTTAATAATAACATCTTATATTTTTCAATCTCTTTTTCCATTTTTTAAATTAAATATACCTTCCAGCAACCCGCCTCACCCAATGTGATACGGATCTGCAATTTTTTTGACCTTATAGAATTTCCATTGTTAGCCACTGCTAGCGGCCTTTACCTTTAGCTCAGACACCATCCGCTTTTAGCCTGGATAATACCCGCCAGTCTGCACAGCACGATATCAACCCTGAGCACATAGGACTGCTTTTCTCCACGACCTCACCAGATTCCTGTTGTAAGCTCTGGACCATTTCCCCAAATCATCGCAGCTAAATAGCTGCTACCGAGTGGCCCAACCCCGAAGCTAGTCTTGAGCCCTTCTCCCGGTCTGCTCAGTGGACCCTATGATCACTCAGCTACACAACTGATGCCTCCTGGACTCTTCACTAACACGAATAGAAGCCACTACATCACCGGATTCCTGCCGTAAGCTCTGATCATCGCAGCTACCGAGTGGCTAACGCCCTTGACCCGACGCTAGCACTAGTTAGCCTCGAGCCAGGCGCATCTACCGGCTAGCAAATGAAATTACTCCAGCTACAATACCTCTTTTGCCAATTGGCCTGGGCCCTTTGTCGAAACGGAGCCCCGCCGATCCATCACGACTGGTCTGTCGATGTAATTCCGTCCGATGTGCCCTCAACCGGCCTTTGTCGGACGTCGGTGAAGACGCTGCCTGCTAACTTTATGAATCGCGATAGTAATGACTACCTAAACGGTTTCCCTGTTTCATCTATAGCTGTTCACTGGACCCTATGATCACCTGGCTACATAGCTGATGCCTGCTGTACTTCATTAATTGCGGTACTCCATTTTTTATTTGTTTATTTCGGCCCCAGCCTCCAACTCAGTCCCTGTGTGTAGTTAACTGACCCTCTCTGCCCATTCATCGCCATTTTACCTGTTGTTGTCATCTTAGCTAATTAGCTGTTGTTGTCTTAGCGAGCTCTCCCAATCAACACCTGTGATTGATTTATGCCTCGCTTTATGTCTCTCTGTCAATATGCCTGTATACTATTTAGGGTAGATATCATTGTTTTATTTTACTGCAGAGCCCCTAACCCCACTCAACATGCCTCAGATATCTCTTTTGTCCCACCTCCCACACATGCGGTGAGCTTACCTAGCATAACTAGTGTCCCCAGAGATGCAACGTCACTCAATGCCTTGGTTTACCTCCACTGTACCAGCACCCTACCATACCTGTCTGTACAGTATGCCTTGAATCTATCCTAACACGCTCAGAAATCTGCTCCTTTTATTCTCTGCCCCCAACGCACTAGACGGCCAGTTTTGGTAGCCTTAAGCCATACACAAATCCTATTTGCCCAAGCCTCCCCAGCTTCTCCTTCACCCAAATCCAGATAGCAGATGTTCTGAAAGAGCTGAAAAACCTGGACTCGTACAAATCAGCCAGGCTAGACAATCTGGACCCTCTCTTCCTAAAATGATCTGCCGCCATTGTTGCAATCCCTATTAACTAGTCTGTTCAACCTCTTTCGTATCGTCCGAGATTCCTAAAGATTGGAAAGCTGCCCCGGTCAGCCCCCTCTTCAAAGGGGGTGACACTCAATACCCAAACTGTTATAGACCTATATCCATCCTGCCCTGCCTTTCTAAAGTCTTCGAAAGCCAAGTTAACAAACAGATCATTGACCATTTTTAATCCCACTGTACCTTCTCCGCTGTGTAATCCAGTTTCCGAGCTGGTCATTGGTGCACCTCAGCCACGCTCAAGGTACTAAACAATATCATAACTGTCATTGATACAAGCCAGTACTGTGCAGCCGTCTTCATCAACCTGGCCAAGGCTTTCGAATCTGTCAATCATCGTATTCTTCTCGGCACAGTCAACAGCCTTGGTTTCTCAAATGACTGGCTCGTCTGGTTCACCAACTACTTCGCAGACAGAGTTCAGTGTGTCAAATCGGAGGGCCTGTTGTACGGACCTCTGGCAGGTAACTTGGTCACGGAAATCAGAAAAGCAATCAAATTAAATCATTTGCCTTTGAGCTTCGGAAGTTTTCACTCACGAGACTCCCAGTTAGCTAGCCAATGTTCCTTTTTTCCAAAAATATTATTTTTGTAGGCGAAATAGCTCCGTTTGTTCTTCACGTTTGGCTGAGAAATCGCCCGGAAATTGCAGTCACGAAAATGCCAAAAAATATTCCAAATTAGCTCCATAATATCGACAGAAACATGGCAAACTTTGTTTATAATCAATCCTCAAGGTGTTTTTCAAATATCTATTCGATAATATATCAACCAGGACTGATGGCTTCTTAGTAGGATAGAGAGAAACAATGGCCGCATTTGTCCTTTACGCACCAAACACTCTGAGAGCTTCAGCTGACCACTGACGCAATGTTGACATTCAGGCTCATTTTTCTAAATAAAAGCCTAAAGCTATGTATTGTGGAACTAGACACATTAGGGAAGCCATAAAAAAAGTAATCTGGTTGATAACCCATTCACTGCTCAATAGGGACGCATAGGAACGCAGAGCCTTCTGAATAAGAGTCCCTTCCTGTTTGGAATTTTCTCAGGCTTTTGCCTGCAACATCAGTTCTGTTATACTCACAGACAATATTTTTACAGTTTTGGAAACTTTAAAGTGTTTTCTATCCCAAGCTTTAAATTATATTCATATTCTATTATCTAGTCCTGACAAAATATCCCATTTACAACGGGAACGTTATTTTTCCAAAATGAAAATACTGCCCCCTAGGAACAAAAGGTTAAATGCCAGTAAAACAAAATGCATACTCTTCAACTGATCGCTGCCTGCCCGACTAGCAACATTACTCTGGACGGTTCTGACTTAGAATATGTGGATTACAAATACCTAGGTGTCTGGTTAGACGGTAAACTCTCCTTCCAGACTCATATTAAGCGCCTCCAATCCAAAATTCAATTTAGTATCGGCTTCCTGTTTTGCAACAAAGCCTCCTTCACTCACGCTGCCAAACATACCCTCGTAAAATTGACTATCCTACCGATCCTAGACTTCGGCAACGTCAATTTTCAAAATAACCTCCAACACTCTACTCAGCAAACTGGATGCAGTCTATCACAGTGTCATCCGTTTTGCCACCAAAGCCCCATATACCACCCACCACTGCGACCTGTATGCTCTCGTCGGCTGGTCCTTGCTACATATTCGTCGCCAGACCCACTGGCTCCAGGTGATCTATGTCTTTGCTAGGTAAAGCTCTGCCTTACCTCAGCTCACTGGTCACCATAACAACACCCACCCGTAGCACGCGCTCCAGCAGGTATATCTCACTGGTCATCCCCAAAGCCAACACCTCCTTTGGCTGCCTTTCCATCCAGTTCTCTGCTGCCAATGACTGGAACGAGTTGCAGAAATCGCTGAAGTTGGAGACTCATATCTCCCTCACTAACTTTAAGCATCAGCTATCAGAGGAGATTGCCGATCGCTGCAGCTCTACACAGCCCATCTGTAAATAGCCCATCCAATTTCCTACCACCATATTGTTTTTATTTACTTTTTTTGTTGCTCTTTTGCACACCAGTATTTCTACTTGCACATCTATCACTCCAGTGTTATTTTGTAATTACTTTGCTACTCTTGGCCTATTTATTGCCTTACCTCCTTACTCCATTTGCACAATGTCAATAGAGGGTAGCATATTTCAAACCTGCAGGCGCTACACAAAATGCTGAAATAAAATATAAAACATGCATTACCTTTTACCAGCTTCTTTTGTTGGCACTCCAGTGATGTTTATGGGACATACAATTCGTCCATTTTAAAAATTAATTCTGTCCATATTGTCCATTTATAAAGCGCGTTGGACCCAGAAAAAAAACAGCTTACAAAAACACAACGTCACTACAAAACATTTCAAAAGTTGCCTATAAACTTTGTCAAAATATTTCAAACTACTTTTGTAATACAACTTTAGCTAATTTAAAACGTTAATAATCGATCAAATTGTAGACGGGGCAATCTGTATTCAATACAGCAAGTAAACAAACCATGCTCCTTTTTACGTCTTGCGCAACTCTCAATAGTGTAACGTTGTTCCAGGATGTGTTTCTTCTTCGTTGCACAAATGAATAACCTCAACCAAATTCCAGACTGGTGACATCCAGTGGAAGTGTTAGGAACTGAAAAATGGTTCCTATCAAATATCCCGTGGCAAAGACAACTGAGGGAGCAGTCAGAGGCAAAAAAATAACAATTCTGAACAGTTAGTCCTTGGGGTTTTGCCTGCTACATAAGTTCTGTTATACTCACAGACATTATTCAAACAGTTTTAGAAACTTCAGTGTTTTCTACCCACATCTACTAATAATATGCATATCTTATATTCCTGGCATGAGTAGCAGGAAGTTGAAATTGGGCACGCTTTTTGTCCAAAAGTGAAAATGCTGCCCCCTATACCTTAAGGTTAAATAAAGGTGAAATAATATAAAATCAATAAATCCTATTCAGTCTGTGCATAGGAACTTTACCTCTACCTACATGTACATTTTACCTCGACTAACCTGTGCCACCTAACATTGACTCTGTACCCTACCCCCTCTGTATATAGCCTCGCTACTATTATTTATTGTTGCTCTTTTAATTATTTATTTTTCTATTTTCCTCTCTTTATATTAAAAAAAACGTTCTTAACACTTACCCAATACTGCAGTTAAGAAAAGTAAGGGCATGTAAGTAAGCATTTCACTGTAAGGGGGAACAATTCCTGTTGTATTCGGCGCATGTGACATACGATTTGATCTGCCTTATTCATGCTTTTCCACGTCATGGTGGGAGGACAACACAACCTATGCTCTCGTGGCGCCAAGTTCACCTCAACATGTTTATTATATCAATATTCGCTTCCAACTCAATTGTAGAATCTATTTCACCGGCCAGAAAAGTATCATGTGACATGGGAGAACTTGAAGATTGAAAACCAGGCGGGCTGCAGCGTTCTGGAGTAAATTTATGTGTCAGGTAATTCATCCAAATTAATATGGTTGGATGGAAACCTGGTTAACGTCTAACATTTATTGGTGGATAGGATAGGTTTGTAGCGTGCACAGGAGGCTTTCTGAGATGAGTTTCAGTTTGTCTTTGAATGTTTCTTTTTCTTTTTTTTTACCAGTAAACCTTTTGTTTAAAAAAATGTAAATCCCTCTTGCTCTTCTTGGAGAGTGCTGGTGGCTATTGTTTTTAACTCTTTCTTTGAAGATATGCCCACACCAAAAAGGCTCTCTTACAGAAGTAATTAAGTAATGATGCGTCACTCCCATGCTTCTGCATCGGCAACACAGGCCAAAGCAAAGCCCAGGTTTATACCTCTTCCCTTTGACCTCATTCAGAGGCTCCCTTGTTAGGAATGGAATGCACACCTGCTTGTTTTGCCATGTAATGCAAACTACGGATCCAAATGCACCACACCCTGGTTCACGCCTAAGCACCATAAAGCACTCGACCATTGTTGTCAACAACAGGAGGTGCCTGGCAGACATAACGCCCTGGAGATTGGCACTGAGGCATCCACCATCTTACAATGTGTTCCGGGTCAGTGCAAAATTGATTGTGCCTCCAAAATGTTCACCTTTTTGTGCTGTGAAATGACAACTCGGGGAACCATGAGTGTGTAAGAGTGACTTTGGGTTTGTGCACCAGCAGATGCGAGTCCTGGCATCCTGTGCGGTGTAAACCTAATGTAGGCCTAATGAATATTTACAGATGCAGTATTTATCTTACTGTAAACACTGTACTCCTTTTTATATTTATCACATAGGAATTACAGGTCACCAGTCCAACTGATTTACCGTGTAAGTATAGTAATGTTTCTGTCCCACAGTTTTTGACCACTACAATCAGTTGATTCTTATAACCTGGATCATGTGATGATGACACATTAGTGATGGATGCGATTGGACTGGTGACCTGATATCAAGTTTCAGTTAGTACTGACTGATTGCTCAGTAGCAGTGTTGGACAAAATCATGCATACAGGTCCTGGGTGTTTCTGGGGGGCTTGCTGTTGCTTTAAGAAAGGGCCTTGGGAATAATGGGGTGTGTTTACCATATAAAAACTCAGAGGAAAACCCTACCACCACTGCAGTCCATTGCAAGGACAACTTACACGGTAGAAGAAAAGGATGTGGATGCAAGAGAGCGACTAAAAGAAACTTCACTTCACATGGAGTCGTCAGTTCTTACTAGTCGGACACTGTTAACTTCTTCTTTCTGGCTCTTGTGACGTTATCCATGGGTTACAACTCATGGCAGTTGTCATCTGGTCCTCAAGCATGTGGACCAGATGATGACAGGCTGAGAGCGAGGCGTAGAGGGTGACGAGGGAGGAGGGTGAGATGTCGGCAGGCTCTCACCACAGAGCGAGATGGAAGAGATGGCCCTGTGGCGTTCTCTAGAGAAACTACTTCCTTCTTGCTCCCTTCTTCGTGCCCCTCAGGGGAAACCAAAAACCAGACGAGAATATGAATCCTGTAATTCACATTTTGAAGTAAGCAAGAGGAATAAAAACAAATACCCGTGGCTTTCTTAGTCTCCAAAAATAGCCCCCGGTTGGTCCTTCTCCTTTGGAATTGTTTTGATCGATTTTGTTTGTCTTTTAAAGTGTCTACTGGTTTTATAAAGAAAAGATTTACAGAATTTCATAATTTCTAGAGACTGTTATGAAATGTAAAATGGATGTGTGTGTATTGAATTAACCATACTCTTAACAAAAAAGGAAACATTTGTTTAAGTAATCACACAGGCGTATGCATGCTCTGTTCTCCATGTCGGTTGCCAGATTAAAAGGAATCTGAGCAGACAACCTGTTTGTGCCTCAGAGAGACCACATACTCTTGTGGTCCTCACTCTCCACACACTGTGTGTGTGTGTGTGTGTGTGTGTGTGTGTGTGTGTGTGTGTGTGTGCGCTGCCATCAATTCAGACAGAGCCAGGGGACTGCTCCAGCCATTTCGGTATTAAGGTTCAGCACTGGAGAGAGACCCTGCTGATGTCAATCTCGCCAGTATGTTTTTACTAAAGTGTTGAACACCAGTATCCAGGATACCGCATTGGCAAAACCCGTTGGCCTGCTGTTAGCTGTCATGTTGTTTCTTGTTTCGTATTGGGAAAGTCTGTGCTCTCAATAACTTTTCTAGCAGGCTACCTATAAAGGGATTTTCACACTACTGAGCTAAACTGCACTGTGCTAACCTGGTTACGTATCCAGCATAGCTGCTGTAACCGTGCTTAAAAAGACAATGTGAAAATAAAATATCCAAGCCAGCACAGTTTGCTTCGGATCATCACGATAGTTATAGTTCATAAACTAGCAGCTACAGCCGGGAAGAACTATTGGATATTAGAGCGGCGGTAACTCACCAGAACTTCCAGGATTATGTCTTCCCTGGAGCGGATCCTTTGTTTGATCTCCCCAGAGCAATTTAACTTATTCTAGAGGCTGACCCAAAAAAACGCCGGCGGAGGAGATGTACTCGGGGCGGTATTCTGGTCCGACTTAGGAAGCGTGCACACCACCCACTGCTCCTGAGTATTTTACTCGCTAATGTCCAATCTCTAGATAATAAAGTTGATGAGCTCAAGGTGAGAGTTGCTTTTCAGAGAGACACCAGGGATTGTAACATACTCTGCTTCATGGAACCATGGTTCTCTTCGAGATATACTGTTGGGTTTTCAGTATATCGTGCCGACAAGAACAAACATCTCTCCGGGAAGCAGAAGGGTGGAGGTATATGTTTTATGATTAACGACTTATGGTGTAACTGATAACATACAGGAACTGAAGTCCTTCTGTTAACCCGACCTAGAAAGTCTGCTTTTGATTGTGAGATCAATCTCCCGAAGTGATCATTTTCGTCAGTAATAGCCACAGCAGTCTATAGCCCCCCCCCCCGATACCACGACGGCCCTCAAATAACTTCACTGGACTTTATGCAAACTGCATAATTAATGCGAATCACATTAACAAATCAATCAAATTTAATTAAAAGGCTCCTGGAATTCTATCAGCATATTGATTGTGGACTCGCGCTGCTAAAACTCTTGTCCATTGTTATACTACCTTCCAAAATGCATATAAGGCCCTCTCTTGCCCTCTATTCGGCAAATCAGACCTCACCTCACATAGGTATTCCTCTTGTCCAGATGGGTTAGGGCAGTGTGGTTGAGATTGTGTCATCTGTGAACCTATTTGGGCGGTAAGCAAATTGGAGTGGGTCTAGGGTGTCAGGTAGGGTGGAGGTGATATGGTTCTTGACTCTCAAAGCACTTCATGATGACGGAAGTGAGTGCTACGGGGCGGTAGTCGTTTAGCTCAGTTACCTTAGCTTTCTTGGGAACAGGGACAATGGTGGCCCTCTTGAAGCATGTGGGAACAGCAGACTGGGATAGGGATTGATTGAATATGTCCGTAAACACACCAGCCAGCTGCTCTGAGGACGCGGCTGGAGATGCCGTCTGGGCCTGCAGCCTTGCGAGGGTTAACGCGTTTAAATGTTTTACTCACGTTGGCTGCAGTGAAGGAGAGTCCGCAGGTTTTGGTTGCGGTCCGTGTCAGTGGCACTGTATTGTCCTCAAAGCGGGCAAAAAAGTTATTTAGTCTGCCTGGGAGCAAGACATCATGGTCCGTGATGGGGCTGGTTTTCTTTTTGTAATCCGTGATTGACTGTAGACCCTGTCAAAACCTCTTGTGTCTGAACCGTTGAATTGTGACTCTACTTTGTCTCTATACTGATTGCCTTGCGGAGGGAAAAGTTGTACTGTTTGTATTCGGTCATGTTTCCGGTCACCTTGCCCTGGTTAAAAGCAGTGGTTTGCGCTTTCAGTTTCACGCGAATGCTGCCATCAATCCACGGTTTCTGGTTCGGGAATGTTTTAATCGTTGCTATGGGAATGACATGACATCGTAAATGCACTTTCTAATGAACTCGCTCACCGACTCAGCATATTCGTCAATGTTGTTGTTAGAAGCAATGCGGAACATATCCCAGTCCACGTGATGGAAGCAGTCTTGAAGCGTGGAATCAGATTGGTCGGACCAGCGTTGAACAGACCTGAGCGCGGGAGCTTCTTGTTTTAGTTTCTGTCTGTAGGCAGGGCGCAGCAAAATGGAGCCTTCTATGCATCGCGAAAGTTAGAATAGCAATGATCCAAGGTTTTACCAGCCCTGGTTGCGCAATCGATATGCTGATACAATTTAGGGAGTCTTGTTTTCAGATTAGCCTTGTTAAAATCCCCAGCTACAATGAATGCAGCCTCAGGATATGTGGTTTCCAGTTTGCAAAGAGACATTTCATTCAGGGCCATCGATGTGTCCGCTTGGGGGGGGAATATATACCGCTGTGATTATAATCGAAGAGAATTCCCTTGGTAGATAATGCCAATGTTAGATATTTCTGCACTGTCAGAGCTAGAAGCACAATTATTTTGCTGCACCCGCAATAAGATCTGCAGAAACACATGTATGTGACCAATACATTTGATTTGAAATGACACATGACTACATTAGTCGGCCACTGCAGACCAACTGATCTACAGGTCACACGGAGTAGTCATTTGGGATGCCAGGTGATTTGTAGATCAGTCAGTCTGCAGTTGCCAAATGCACTTTAACTACCCCCTTTAATCGTGCACTGTTAAGAGTGTGACTCCGTAAGGATCCTTGGCTGTTACTCCTCGCCTTGTTGGCTCCAATTGTCGCTGCGTGGCACAGAAATGGCCCGCGGGATGCTCTTATCCAGGTTATTAAACCAAATCAATTGAGACACTGCGTCATGGCTGGTCAATTAGCGTCCACTTCGTTAAGCTGTCATGAAGGACCAGAGAGGAGCATTCAGGATCGCCTTGTACCAGGGTGGTGAAATACAGTAACAGTAAAACCCTGTTCAGGTCCCATATGTATTAAGTGTCTCTGAGTCGGAGTGCTGATTTAGGATAAATTTGGCCTTTTAGTCCACAAGATTGCATGGATGGGGGCAGCTGATCCTAGATCAGCACTCCCGTTCTGAGGTGCTTGATACATATGGCCCTTGGTATCTTTAAAGCTGTCTGGCTGTTTGTTAGTTATCTAAATACAGCCACTCTGAGTGACCGCTTTGTGTTTGCCTTACAGCACCTCTTATCTGTCAAAGGTGTGTGTGTGTGTGTGTGTCACACACCCTCTCCTGATCCCTAACCTCATTGCTCCCCGCTACTGTATTGTGATATGGGGGCCATACTAATGTGGCACAGTGTAGCCATGGCGACTTTGGCCGGGCCTTCTATGTATACTCTCACCAAGGCCCACGTTCTGTCAGTCATGTTGTCACATTCCGTTTTCTGCAAAGATCTTTCGTCGTTGAAATGGATCATTGTTTTGAATTGAGCTATAGCTTGACAACTCCAAAGTCATTATGTAGTATTATATTACTTCCAGATTAATTTAGCCTCTTACTGAAACCAAGGGTTACATTATACTAAGGATATATCAGTCAACATAATGTTGGTGTCTTTGCTTGAACTAAGCAGCTCTGAAACCTTAAGGATGAAATATATTTTGTGACTTGTGTACTGGAATCGTGAACGGTGTATGGACCGTGTACATAAATGTGGCACAAGTTAAACGCAACAGTTTCCTTGGCCTCCTGTTTGACTGACACGAGAGAAGCTTTTTGGACTTCCCAATACCTCACCATTGATTGGCTAACGTTTTTGGCGGCATAATCAGACTGCTTCCACAAACGCCACCACTTTTATTTTATTTCAACACACCCTGCGCAAGACTTCACTGTAGAGCTGTCTGTCTATGATCAGCTAACCACTCTAACCACAGCTTTCATCTTCTCGTTCTTACTCACTTTACCACCTCGTAATGGTTGCTGGGTAGCTCAATGCCCACACTGTTGCCCCGTAATCCTTGGGAGTTGATTTTTGTCAGCCGCCGCGAATCAAAGGTACAGCGGGCACTTTGTGCCTATGTGACCCGCTATGAAACGCTGGTTAGGCTCGCACGCATACCATCCACAGCCACTTCCTGTGTTAGCATAGCAATGTTGTGTTCAATCTGTGAGTCCTGGCTGCTCTCTGAGGCAGAAAGACCACAGTGAGTTTTTGGTGCCTCAATCCAAGGTCAGCAGTAGCAGTGTGTAATCTCAATTTCGGTTTGGGATAGCCTAGTGTATGAATGTATTATGGAGTCTGGAATCAGAATTTAGCAATTGCTTTGATTCTTCTGCCATGAGCTGCAGAGGTTACTGAACATAGAATAAAATTAAGTGGCAGTCAATACAATGTAGTCCTTCAACACTTAATTTTGGGTGTTGTCGTTCTGTGTTAAGGTAACGGAAGAATAATTATCTGACAATGTGTTGATTTCCTCCTTTTACTGCTGCACCATATGTTGTAACACCTTACATTCTGTGTAGGAGACTAAATCATAGTCTTTCTTCAAACTCTGTCTGCTCTATTGTAGTTAATGAATGCACTTAACAACATTGACTTATTTTGGAAATGCCAAAGACACCAATTTGAAGGCATAGCTCTTAAACGCCCTACAGGATAGGCTAGATCAGCTACCTATATTAGGTGTGTGTGTGATTTGTTTTTGTGCATTTCAGGCATACACTCCACTGAGCTTCTCGAGCATCAAGGAGAAAAACGGAACATACTGTTTTAACAAGCATTCAGTTCCTTACGTCAGCATAGCAGCTCCTTTTCCCAAGGGCCTTGTTGTTTTCGCTCGTCAAAAAGGGGAGTATTTGAATACACGTGTTTTGCAAGTGCGGCCAGGCCCAATTTAATGCTAATATGGCGGTGCCTGCTAAGCTGAGCGAACTGGCCAGGGGGCGGGGGCTTAAGTCCGCAAACATCACGGTCCCGCTGTGCCAGACCTTACGTCATCTCTCAGTTTAGTTGGACTGTGAGGATCAGAAATGAAAGATCCTGACTTACATGTAATTGGGGCTACACAAACCCCACAACCCCCAGCCCACCTCGACCCCCTTGACATTGCCTCCACGCTCCATCCACAGCTTAGTGGAGCAGCGAGTGTTTACAATTACACACCTTCCCTGCTTTCCAAATTCTCTAGTAACTGTATACTCGTGCACTCCTCCCCATGCATTTAAAAGCATTGGGTTGGCATCAGCATGGGCTAGAGGGAGTTTACACCATATTTATTCCACCTTTTTTAAATCTATGAAGGGAAGGAAGCATGTGCACACTTGGGCAGAAGCGTAGAGGATTGGGATGCAATCGACTTGCATGTAATGGGGTTACACACTTTCTACACTCATGATTATTGGTTCCCACTCGTCGGATGGTCCTTCTGTTCTGTGCAGTACGGTACAATACAGCATCTCTCTTGTATAAGGCAGAGGGAACAAGTGACGCGTGAGCTTAAAAGGTCAGGCCATCAGTGGGCGCAGACTGTCTGGCATCAGTTCAGTGTAGTCAGTTCCTTCTTTCACTTGTCTACTTGCCTCCAGCTCAGATAGTCCACTCCAATAAAACTCTACAGCTGAAGAATGTCAGCAAACGAAAAGCTTCCTGGATTTACTTAGTTTGTTCAGTGAGCGGCATGTAAGTTGTGCATATTTACATGTAGGCCTAGTCTTTGCTCTTTATACTCTTCCTAAGCTCAAACACACATCTGCAAGGGCTTTTCCTTTTCCTCCTCCTCTTTCCCCCCTTTTCTCCCTGCCCCGGTCTCTGAGAGTTTCTCTGTTATAATTAAAGAGCTGTTGCCCTCAGAAGTGTGCGCATGTCAGCGCTCACCCCCCTGTGGGATGGGCCAGGGACGCTGCATCACTCCATTGTTCCTGCCATTCCAGAAGCTTCGCTCTTACGCTCTCGCCGAGCTAAACGCAGAAGGCATCATTTGAGTTTACGCTCCACTCCTCCCTTCCTCCTCCTATCTATTAGTAGCAGTTACTGTGGAGCTGAGGAATTTGGGTACATCACAATGCCAGTGCTGTGGGTATCCAACTGAAGGTAGTCCCTTCAGGCACCTGTGTGTGTGTGTTTGAGGAGAGAGAGAAAAAAAGAGGTGAAAGATTGTTGAGAATGTAAAGTCATTATTTGTAAGAGCCAGGAGATTTTTTTAAATGTATTTATTCCCCGGAAGGTTTCTGTGTCCTCTGACGCTCCAAGATACTTTGCATCAATCCGGTGTAACCAAGTATGGTTTACAGGAATGCAGACCATCCACACTGTCTAGAGCAGAGATCTGGATCTAGTCAGGCAGATCTCATGAAACAAATCTGTGATTACAAAACAAACCTGTACAGGAAAGTACTGAAGACATGCATTCCCTCCCCATTTGAGTTACCAGAGCTGATGAGGTTTTGGTGTCGGTGTGTTAAGGTTTCCACGGTTACCTAGGTTTTGCATTTTTATCAAAGGACCCACAAGTACAAATGTGAAGTTCATTGGAGCATATCAATTTGGGTGTCAAATGAAAGCTAAGAGTCTATATTTTGGGTAAATAAAGCCATAGATACATTTATCTTAAAAATCAGGCATAAGTAAAGGATTTGATTTCTGGATAAACAGATGGAAACTGGGCCTTAGAAAACATCTACCAGAAAAAGTATTAAGTATCAGAAATGCATCAAAACATAATGTTGACGTAAAGACTTCTGATAACAACACTTATTTTTAGTTTTGGAGAATTTGTTTACCTTCTGTAAGTTTAAGAAATATTGTCTTGTGCCTAGTAATTCCGTTAACGAAAACCCGCACATCTTTAAGATATTTTCAATGTTCTCTTCCTCATGAGGAGGGAGGATGTTGGTAATGGTAGACCTACCAATTAATTATAATGATTTTACTGATATCAATTTTGTTCATGAATTGTTAGGTGATTAAAACTTGTAATTCCAATACCAAATTGTTAACAGAATTGACAAATCTGTAACGGAATTACTTAAACTGAGTTGTCTACAATGGGAAATCATAATGTTTTTTTTACTGCTATGTTCGGCTCGTAAATTTTTTCTTTGTCTTTCTGTTGTCTAGAGGTGAAACCAAGTGTGTTAAAACAATCTGAGTCTGGACAAGCCCTTCTTGTCTCTCTCTGCTTCTCTTTCTCACTCTCCAGTTAGTGTCACCACTTCCGGGTCTTACTGACGCCAACCTAAGAGCCCACTTTTTCCATTTACCTTAACAAACATCCTCACCCACTGAGCACCGACTGACACCGGATGTCCATGGATGTTGAAATTTGGTCAGTCCTCACTTGATGTTAATGTCTACAGACGGACTGGACTGGAACAAATCTGAACCTATCGGGGGGGGGATCAATACATTTACATATTGGGATATTATTTGTGACGATATATCATTTTCACAATATTGCAATATTATTTTGTGCTGGTTTGCTGTACCTGCACCAAAACTCCAGTATTTTTCCTTCATAGAAAATTTGTTTTCTCATCTCTCTCCCGTCCCTCTGCAGCAGGCTGATGGTGAGCAATATGTTTGGAACGCAGTAAAATCACAGTATCGCAATACATATAGAATCGCAATACATATTGGCACCGAGGTATCGTATTGTGAGGTCCCTGGCAATTCCCAGCCCTACAGTACAATATACTGTACTCTACTCAGTAGGCTAGGACTTGCCAGGGACCTCACAATACTATTACGATACTTCTGTGCCAATATACACTACCATTCAAAATGTTGGGGTCACCTAGAAATGACCTTGTTTTTGAAAGGGAGCACATTTTTTTTTGTCCATTAAAATAACATCAAATTGATCAGAAATACAGTGTAGATAGACACTGTTATTGTTGTAAATTACTATTGTAGCTGGAAACGGCTGATTTATTCTTTTTTTTAAATGGAATGTCTACATAGGCGTACAGAGGCCCATTATCAGCAACCATCACTCCTGTGTTACAATGGCTAATTCTTATCAGTGTTAGCTAATCCAAGTTTATCATTTTAAAAGGTGAATTGATCATTAGAAAACCATTTTGCAATTATGTTAGCACAGCTGAAAACAGTTGTCCTGATTTAAAGAAGCAATAAAACTGGCCTTCTTTAGACTAGTTGAGTATCTGGAGCATCAGCATTCGTGGGTTTGA
Source organism: Oncorhynchus masou masou (assembly GCF_036934945.1). NCBI lineage: Eukaryota > Metazoa > Chordata > Actinopteri > Salmoniformes > Salmonidae > Oncorhynchus > Oncorhynchus masou. The sequence continues at coordinate 5,508,259 of NC_088215.1, read as the reverse complement.
TTACAGGCTCAAAATAGCCAGAAACAAAGATTTCTTCTGAAACTCGTCAGTCTATTGTTCTGAGAAATGAAGGCTATTCCATGTGAGAAATTGCCAAGAAACTGAAGATCTCGTACAACGCTGTGTACTTTCATTCCTTTACTAGATTGTGTGTATTAGGTTTTGTTGTGGAATTGTTAGATATGAACTGTTAGATACTGCTGCACTGTCGGATCTAGAAGCACAAGCATTTCGCTACACTCACAATAACATCTGCTAACCATGTGTATGTGACCAATACAATTTGATATTGATTTGACAATGCAATACTGTGCTGAACTCTACCCTACTGTGCTCTGCTATGCTGCACTGTGATGTCCAAACTTGTGAAACATGAGAATTACATTCATATACATAAAAATGCATTTCTGTGTAGTACAGTTCAGGGACCCATGATGTACTGTCATGGCCAAAAGTTTAGAATGACACAAATATACATTTTCACAAAGTCTGCTGCCTCAGTTTGTTTGATGGCAATTTGCATATACTCCAGAATGTTATGAAGAGTGATCAGATGAATTGCAATTAATTGCAAGTCCCTCTTTGCCATGCAAATTAACTGAATCCCAAAAAAGCATTTCAGCCCTGCCACAAAAGGACCAGCTGACATGTCAGTGATTCTCTAGTTAACACAGGTGTGAGTGTTGACGAGGACCAGGCTGGAGATCCCTCTGTCATGCTGATTGAGTTCGAATAACAGACTGGAAGCTTCAAAAGGAGGGTGGTGCTTGGAATCATTGTTCTTCCTCTGTCAACCATGTTTACCTGGAAGGAAACACGTGCCATCATCATTGCTTTGCACAAAAAGGGCTTCACATGCAAGGATATTGCTGCCAGTAAGATTGCACCTAAATCAACCATTTGTCGGATCATCAAGAACTTCAAGGAGAGCTGTTCAATTGCTGTGAAGAAGGCTTAGGGGCACCCAAGAAAGTCCAGCAAGTGCCAGGGCAGTCTCCTAAAGTTGATTCAGCGGGGCACCACCAGTACAGAGCTTGCACAGTGAGGCAAAGACTTTTGGAGGATGGCCTGGTGTCAAGTGTCAGCAAAGAAGCCACTTCTCTCCAGGAAAAACAACAGGTACAGGCTGGTATTCTGCAAAAGGTACAGGAATTGGACTGCTGAGGACTGGGGTAAAGTCATTTTCTCTGAATCCCCTTTCCGATTGTTTGGGGCATCTGGGAAAAAAACATATCCGGAGAAGACAAGGTGAGAGCTATCATAAGTCCTGTGTCATGCCAGCAGTAAAGCATCCTGAGACCATTCATGTGTGGGGTTGCTTCTCAGCCAAGGGAGTGGGCTCACTCACAGTTTTGCCTAAGAACACAGCCATGAATAAAGGATAGTACCAACACATCCTCCGAGAGCAACCTCTCCCAACCATCCAGGAACAGTTTGGTGACGAAGAATGCCTTTTCCAGCGTGATGGAGCACTTTGCCATAAGGCAAAATTGATCACTCAGTGGCTCGGGGAACAACATTGATATTTTGGGTCCATTGCCAGAACTCTCCAGACCTTAATCCCATTGAGAACTTGTGGTCAATCCTGAAGAGGCGGGTGGACAAACAAAAACCCACAAATTCTGACAAACTCCAAGCATTGATTATGCTAGAATGGGGTGCCATCAGTCAGGATGCGGCCCAGAAGTTAATTGACAGCATGCCAGGGCGGATTGCAGAGGTCTTGAAATAGAAGTGTCAATGCTGCATATATTGACTCTGCATCAACTTCATGTAATTGTCAATAAAAGCCTTTGACACTTACGAAATGCTTGTAATTATACTTCAGTTTTCCATAGTAACATCTGACAAATATATCTAAAGACACTGAAGCAGCAGACTGTGAAAATGAATGTGTCATTGTCAAAACTTTTGTCCTCGACTGTAATTCCTTTACCAGGTGTAAATCCACTTCACTTAATTTAGTTCAATAACCAAAATTATATATTTTTTCAAACTCAAGGTGCCTTGTCATTCGGAGCAGATATTAAAAGTGTTAAGTTCTTCCGCTAAATTATTTTTTGTAAATTCTTCAATTTAAGTTGTTAAAAGTAGTAATTTTGCATAGAGTTGTATGATTTGTTAACCTTTTTGAAATAAATGTTTTTTTTGCTTGGCATACATTTTAAAGTGATAAAACCGAGTCAAAGCCATTGAATGTCCCTAAGGTTACTGGTCCTCAGCCCACTGCCAAATGGTTTAATTTAGTTTTAATCTAGTTTGGATTTATCACGTCGGCCTATAGATATGGCTTTGTATACCGACTGTACAAATTTAGGCATGGTCTTTTTGGGGCAAGCTTTTTGTACCTGCTGCAATACTTAAAACTTAATGTGATGGCTTTGCCTCGGAGCTCGAGCTAGAGCTGATGTATCTGAGTAAGCTACTGTTTGTTATGCACTGTTTCCTCTCCCGCGCGGCACATCCTTTTGTTCCCGTCTAGTTCTCTCTTCTTCCCTCCTTCCCCACTCTCTCGATTTAATCATCTGCATCATCTGCTCCAGATTTTGATGAGGGTGACCCCCCCCCCCCACCCCCCAAGGAATATGTTGCTGCTCACTTTATATCCTGAAAATCCCTGACTTTCTGGAATAGATATGTAGCGGAGGGGTTACTCATTGCCACCAGTTAAAGGTTTGGTTACAGAATAATTGAGGTTTGGATGACGTATGTCGTGTTAGGCAAAACGCTTTATAGGGCTGCCTTGTACTGCCTCTGCACCGGATTCAACCGAAAGTCTTGCACTCCACACACAGGAGGTGGGGCTGACATGCTGGTTATGACAGGTTATGACAGGTGCCCAGCTGGAAATGACCCCAGGGATATTTCCTAACCCATTCGGCAGCAGAAATGTCATTCTTCTGGGATTCATTCTGCTTGTCTGGTGATGATCATTAGAATGTCACTAGTCTGTGCCCATTTACTGTGTACTTCGTCATCAACTATACATCCAGCCCCAATCCAAGATCTACTATGCTTCCTTTGCTTTGGGCTATTTTCCAATGCATGTAGGTCAGCTTTTAGACATGATCACAAATCTCCTTATGATGAATAACGTATAAAGAAGCACGTCAAAGTAGAAACTTGAACACTGCTCTACGGAGTTGCAGCAGTCTATCAGTCTTTTCATTTAAATGAAATGTCAAAAGGCACAAAGACTGTTGGAAGGATATGAATCAGACTGTCATTCAAATTTTTGCTACTTCCATCCCTTCATGTAGAGCAGCAACAAGACGAAGGGAATTTTTAACAAGTGGGTTACCCAGTTTTCCTGCATGTAGGCGAAGGCACCTCCACATGAAGGCCCCACTGCCAGCATACTTTTTTATTTATTTTTAGGATGAGACAAAGCCTGTGCAAGTACCCTAGGGCCAAGAGTTTTTTTTTTCAGTAATCCATTTTCTTACTTTAAGAGCACAGCTATATGCTTTCACACATGGGTGTGGGGAGATGTGCCCCTTTCTGTCCAATGTGATCATTTATTTACAATATCTTTGTCCATTTAGGGGACCCTCTTTTGGTAGAGCCCCACAGGCAAACATTATTATAACACCTTTTAGGAGCAGTAAACCATGGTTCTTAATTTAAGTGTTATATAGGCCTAATTTAATCAAGAAGATGAGGGCTTTTGGATGGCTTTCTTTAGTCACTTTAAAATAACTAAAATACTAAGGCCTCAACAAAGGGGCTTCCTGAATCCATACATAGCAGGAGCATGTGCCCAAGGATTTTATTTTCTAGGTTACTGTTTTCTAGCAAAGTCGTCTAACTAGATCAGTGACTCAACTATGACATAATGAGATATTTTAGAATCTGTTGCTGTTTTGAGTTGTTCCTACAGCAGTGGTGATAGAGAGACGGTGGCTTATCATTGGAAGACCTGCTCGTCTGCCTTGTGCCTCTGCCTCCACAAAAAAACTTGTCAGTTGCCTTGGTAACCTTGCACATTAGATTGCCAGGGAGGCAGGCTTAGTATCATCATGTGGGTGAAGTTGAATGCTGGGACACTTTTCTATTAGTGGATGAAACATCATACACCAAGAACATTAGGAACACCTGCTCTTTCCATGACAGACTGACCAGGTGAATCCAGGTGAAAGCTATGCTCCCTTACTGATGTCACTTGTTAAATCGGCTTCAATCAGTGTAGATGAAGGGGAGGAGACAGGTTAAAGAAGGAGTTTTAAGCCTTGAGGCAATTGAGACATGGATTGTGTTTGTGTGCCGTTCAGAGGGTGAATGGGCAAGATAAAATATGTAAGTGCCTTTTTGAACGGGTATGGTAGTAGGTGCCAGGAGCACTGGTTTGAGTTTGTCAAGAACTGCAACCCTGCTGGGTTTTTCACTCAAAAGTTTCCCCGTGTGTATCAAGAATGGTCTACCACCCAAAGGAAATCCAGCTAACTTGACACAACTGTGGGAAGCATTGGAATCAACATGGGCCAGTGCATCCCTGTTGCATGCTTTTAATACCTTGTGGAGTCCATGCCCTGACGCATTGAGGTTGTTCTGAGGGCAAAACCCAATATTTTTTTTAATTTTACCTTTATTTCAGTAGGCAAGTCAGTTAAGAACAAATTCAATGATGGCCTAGGAACAGTGGGTTTAACTGCCTGTTCAGGGGCAGAACGACAGATTTGTACCTTGTCAGCTCGGGGATATGAACTTGCAACCTTTCGGTTACTAGTCCAATGCTCTAACCACTAGGCTACCCTGCCGCCGCCATTAGGTGTTCCTAATGTTTTGTACACTATGTATAAGAACATTTCTACATACTGGGACATGATCAGAATTAGCTGTGCTGTATTTCCGAGCAGCCATGGTAACTGGCAAGAAGCGGCAACATCACAAGACTCACAAACTGGATAATGACTATAGGATATTGTTTTATTTCTCACAATAGTTGGTTAATACAATGTTGAGAGCTCAGTTTGCCTGAAAGTAATGTACCTATTAGTGTCTTTTTGACATCATTTGGAATTCTCTATGCCTAAATCGTCTTTGGGCTACTTGTTATAAAGTTTGCCCCCAAATCATTTGTACACTAAGCGTTTTTTCAGTCGAAGCACGTAATTTCCTGGAAATGCACTTTGACAACGGATCAGTGTGCTCAAAGGCACAGCAGATTCCCTCTAGTTAAGTCACTCTTGAATAATCAGGGCACAAGCTTAAAATTAAGAAGTCTGAGCAAACACACATTTGCACTAGCACACACAAGCATGTATGCATGCACACATGCACGCGCACACAGGCTCGCTTTCTCTCACTCACATACTCAAAACATGTCAGCTGGCAGTCATTTTCCCCGTAGACAAACAAATACAAGAAGCCAAGTATAAGGAAAAGGGGGAAAATTATGAGAAATTAGCCTTAAGACCAGGCCTACTGTGACATCACTCCCGAGGCCTCTGCCTGGGTCAGCCTCCAACCTAACTGCGCTAACCGCTGTGGCTCATGCAGGCTGTCACTGAGCTGTTGGCCCTCGCTGTGTAGCTTCAAACCATGCTGAGGTAAACAAAACAATAAAGCTCCTGTCTTGAGCGATTGTGGTTGGGAAGAATTATCAAAACAAGGAGATGCGCTATCTTTAGAAGGGATGAAGGTAACTCCTCCTACTGACTTCAAATGGGATGCTAACTACATAATAATTCATTAGAAATTATTGAATTTATATAGTGCTTCTCCAGAGCTGAAAGCACTTTACATAGTAAGGGGGGAAACTCCCATCCTCCACCACACAGAAAATAAATGAGTTTAGTTGAAATGTTGCCTTGAAATGAGAGTGGGTAATGCAGCTAAGTTAGCGTGGAGGGGCTAGGGCTGTGTCTTGAGTTGTTTTAAGAGGGAAAATTGACAGTGACTGCTTGGAGAGAGGAAAAGAGGGCATTGTTGCATTTTGGGCCGTATCCCCAGGGCTACGGAGGGAGAGAGGGTGGGTGGTGGGTCGGGGTAGTGTTCCCCGCTGCGTTTTGGATGTGTGTGAGCTGGCCGCATCATACCGCTCGATTTGGAAACTGTGGTTGTCTCGCAAACAAAAACTGGCAGAAAGAGAGAGAAGTTTAATGCAATGGAAGATGTGCACTCTTAAGCGGAGAGGAAACTAGGAAAGAGACGCGTAGGAGCAGATGTTGGGGAAAGGGAGGGAGCAAGGCATTTGGGGGAAAAATTTCTACCAAAGCTGAATCACAATGCCTACCGCAGGTACTTTTACCCACCGGGGCACCTCAGTATGTCATGTTGACACAGCATCATCACTTTGTAATGCGTTATTGGCCCATGTGCAACAACCAATCCAGCCTCTCCTTACCATCTGGTCCTGTGTGGCTCAGTTGGTAGAGAATGGTGCTTGCAATGCCAGGATTATGGATTCGATTCCCGGGGCCACCAATACATCAAATGTATGCACATGTCTGAAAGTCGCTTTGGATAAAAGCGTCTGCTCAATGGCATATATTACTAGAATGTGTTCACTGGTGCAGAATTGCATCACTTGAGCATCGGCACTTAAGAAGTCCATCTTAGCCTCTATATTAAGATTATTCACCTTCCCCCTCCCCTTCTTTCCCACAGCTATGCTAGTATCGTACGTCAGATATCGCAGTCAGTGAACACCATTTTGAAATGTCGCTTTTGGCGTTAAATCGGATTAACAGATGGAGTATTATAAGACGTCTCTCATTAACGAGTCACGAGTGCGCAGTCTGCGCACGTCCTCGATGAGGCGAGCCAGTCTGGGTTTTATATGTGTGGAATCCCCCCCCCCCTTTTCCCAGGTGGCTTGTGCTATCTGGGATGCCTAGAATCAGGCCAGAAGGCTTAAAGCGAGAGATGGAGAGGCAGAGAGACTACAAAAGATCAAGAGATTGAGAGACAGAGTTAAGGAGAGATATGGGGAGAGACCGAGTGAGAGAGGCGGCTAGAGAAAGATAGAAACGGAAAGGCTAAAGAGTGTGTGTGAGAGGGAGAGAGTGGGAAAGCGAGCAGAGGGCGGCATCCAGAGACCCACTGGGAAACCGAGAGAGAGATGGGGACAGAGAGTGACAGAGGGATAGAGAGAAAGAGGAGAAGGCCCAGCCTGGCTTGACACTGACCAGGGAAGACATTTATCACCTAATTAACAAGCGTCTCATCTGCATTCTCTCCACCATGCCAGCAAAGCCAGAGGTATGGGGGGGGCTCACCCCGCCCAGGCTAAATGTACACTAGCCACAGTGGTTCAGAGGGATGACCCTTAGAGCCTGCCACAAATGTAGCCTGGTCCCAAAACAGTTTGTTCCAAGTTGGCCAGATGGCACAAACAAATATCTGGGATCAGGCTAGTCTGAACAGGCTCAGGATATGATTCATGGCATGTTACAACATAACATTGAGTTAAAGGTAAAAGTAAGTTAGATTAAATTAAATGTTACTAACAAGTCCTTAACCAACAATGCAGTTCAAGGAATAGAGTTAAGAAAATATTTACTAAATATACTCAAATCAAATAAAGTAACAAGAAAATTACATAATAATAATAATGAGGTTATATACAGGGGGTACCGGCACCAAGTCAATGTGTAGGGGTACAGGATAGTCGAGGTAATTTGTAGCTGTGGCTAGGGGTAAAGTGACTATGGATAGATAATAATCAGCGAGTAGCAGCAGTGTAAAAACAAAGGGGGGGAGTGAATGTCAATAGTCGCACTACCTTCTAGCGCCTTACGGTCGGAGGCCGAGCAGTTGCCAAACCATGTTTAATGATGGTTTTGGAGACGTGGGTGAACGGGGAGTAGGGGGGGCTAAGCACGCACCCCAGATGTACCCCCCGTGTTGAGTATCAGCGTAGCAGATGTGTTGTTGCCTACCCTTACCACCTGGTGCCGGTCCTTCAGCAAGTCCTGGATCCAGTTGCAGAGGGAGGTGTTTAGTCCCAGGGTCCTTAGCTTAGTGATGAGCTTTGAGGACACTATGGTGTTCAACGCTGAGCTGTTGTCAATGAACAGCATTCTCACTTTGGTGTTCTGTTTATCCAGGTGGGAAAGAGCAGTGTGGCTTGCATTGAGATTTTGTATTCTTTAGATTTGTTGGGGCGGAATGCGAATTGGAGTGGGTCTAGGGTTTCCGGGATGATGGTGTTGATGTAAGCCATGACCAGCCTTTCAAAGCACTTCATTGCTACTGACTGAGTGCTACAGGTCTTTTAGGCATGTTACATTTGCTTTCTTGGGCACATGGACTACGGTGCTCTGCTTGAAAGATGTAGGTATTACAGACTCGGTAAGGGAGAGGTTGAAAATGTCACTTGCCAGTTGGTCCGCGCATGCTCGGCGTAAACGTAATCCGTCTGCGGTCTTGTGAATGTTGACCTGTTTAAAGGTCTGGCTCACATCGGCTACGGAGAGCGTGACCACACAGTCGTCCGGAAGAACTGGTGTTCTCATGCATGCTTCAGGGTTGCTTGCTTTGAAGCTTGTATTGAAGGCATAAAGCTCATCTGGTAGGCTTGCGTCACTGGGCAGCTCGAGGCTGGGTTTCCCTTTTGTAGTCCATAATGGTTTGCAAGCCCTGCCACATCCGACGACCGTCAGAGACCGTGCAGTGTATGATGCAATCTTAGTCTTGTATTGACGCTTTGCCTGTTTGGTGGTTCGTCTTTGGGCATAGCAGGATTTTTTATAAGTGTCCGGATTAGTGTCCCGCTCCTTGAAAGCGGCAGCTCTCATATTCCAGTCTGTTCTAGCAAAACAGTCCTGTGGCATAGCTTCTGCGTCATCTGACCCCTTCCGAATTGAGCGAGTCACTGGTACTTAGGTCTTGATTACTAAACATTGGTTTATTGTATGCACACCCACACACAGGCTTTATTTGCCCTGTTAACTGAAGGTGTACCTAGCCCCTGGAGCCACGGCCATCTAGAAGGTGGAAACCGTACAGGTGCATACACCTCTATCTCCAGGCCATCAGACTGTTAAACAGTCACCACTAGCCAGCCTCTGCCCAGCACCCTGCCCTGAACCTTAGTCATTTCTTCTAGCCGGCTACTGCCCGCTTACTCTACCCTGCACCTTAGAGACTGCTGCTCTATGTACATAGTCATTGAAGACTGGTCACTTTAATAATGTTTACACACTTTTACCCACTTTATATGTGTAATGCATTTGCAAAGTATTCAGACCCCTTGACTTTTTCCACATTTTGATACGTTACAGCCGTATTCGAAAAATAAATTTAAAAAATAATCTCAATCTACACACAATACTCCATAATGACAAAGTGAAAATAGGTTTTTAGACATTTTTGCAAATTTATTAATAAAGTATTCAGACCCTTTGCTATGAGACTCGAAATTGAGCTCCGGTGCATACTGTTTCTATTGGTCACCCTTGAGATATTTCTACAACTTTGAGTCCACCTGTGGTAAATTCAATTGATTGGACATGATTTGGAAAGGCACACAACTGTCTATATAACGTCCCACAGTTGACAGTGCATGTCAGAGCAAAAACCAAGCTATGAGGTTGAAGGAATTGTTCATAGAGCTCCAAGACAGGATTGTGTCGGAACAGATCTGGGGATGGGTACCAAAAATGTCTCCAGCATTGAAGGTCCCCAAGACCACATTGGCCTCCATCATTCTTAAATAGATGAAGTTTGCAACCACCAAGACTCTTCCTAGAGCTGGCTTCCCGGCCAAACTGGGCAATCGGGGGAGAAGGGTCTTGTTCAGGGAAGTGACCAAGCACCCAATGGTCACTCTGACAGAGTTCCTCTGTGGAGATGGGAGAACTTTCCAAAATGACGACCAGCTCCGCAGCAATCTACCAATCAGACCTTTATGGTAGAGTGGCCAGATAGAAAGCAACTCCTCAGTAAAAGGCACGTGAAAGCCCACTTGGAGTTTGCCAAAAGGCACCTAAAGTCTCTCAGACCATGAGAAACAAGATTCTCTGGTCTGATGGAACCAAGATTTTACTATTTGGCCTGAATGCCAAGTGTCACGTCTGGAAAAAACTGGCACCATCCCTACGGTGAAACATGGGGGTGGCAGAATCATGCTGTGGTGATGTTCTTCAGCTTCAGGGACTGGGAGACTAGTCGGGATCGAGAGATGAATGAAGCAAAGTACAGAGAGATCATTGATGAAAACCTGCTCAGGTTCATCTTCCAACAGGACAACGACCCTAAGCACTCCTCAACACAGGAGTCGCTTCAGAACTAGTCTCAATGTCCTTGAGTGGCCCAGCTAGAGCCTGGACTTGAACCCGATCAACCATCTCTGGAGAGACATGTAAATAGCTGTGCTGCGATGCTCCCCATCCAACCTGACAGAGCTTGAGAGGATCTGCAGAGAGGAATGGGATGAACTCCCCAAATACAGGTATGCCAAGCTTGTAGCATCATACCCAAGAAGAATCGAGGCTGTAATCTCTGCCAAAGGTGCTTCAACAAAGTACTGGGTAAAGGATCTGAATACTTATGTACATTTTATTTTTAATACATTTGCAAAAATGTCTAAAAACCTGCTTTTTCTTTGTTATTATGTGTAGATTGATCTGGTGGGAAAAAAAACAATTTAATCAATTTTAGAATCAATCAGTCATTCAAATGTATTTATAAAGCCCTTCTTACATCAGCTGATATCAAAGTGCTGTACAGAAACTCAGCCTAAAACCCCAAACAGCAAGCAATGTAGGTGTGTAGAAGCACGGTGGTTAGGAAAAACTCCATTGAAAGGCCTGAACCTAGGATGAAACCTATAGAGGAATCCGGCTATGAGGAGTGGCCAGTCCTCTTCTGGCTGTGCCGGGTGGAGATTAGAACAGAACATGGCCAAGATGTTCATAGATGACCAGCAGTGTCAAATAATAATAATTATCAGCGGTTGTCGAGGGTGCAACAGGTTGGCACCTCGGGAGTAAATGTCAGTTGGCTTTTCATAGCCGATAATGGAGAGTATCTCTACCGCTCCTGCTGTCTCTAGAGAGTTGAAAACATCATCAAGTCTGGGACAGGTAGCCCGTCCAGTGAACAGATCAAGGTTCCATAGCCGTAGGCAGAACAGTTGAAACTGGAGCAGCAGCACGACCAGGTGGACTGGGGACAGCAAAGGGTCATCAGGCCAGGTAGTCCTGAGGCATGGTCCTAGGGCTCAGGTCCTCTGAGAAAGGGAGAAAGAGAGCGAATTAGAGAGAGCATAATTAAATTCACACAGGACACTGGATAAGACAGGAGAAATACTCCAGATATACAGACTGACCCAAGCCCCCCAACACAAATTATTGCAACATGAATACTGGAGGCTGAGACCGGAGGGGTTGTGAGACACTGGCCCCGTCTGACGATACCCCCGGGCAGGGCAAAACAGGCAGGCTATAACCCCACCCACTTTGCCAAAGCACAACCCCCACAATTGGCCCAGCGTCGTCTGGGTTTGGCCGGTGTCGGCCGTTATTGTAAATAAGAATTTGTTCTTAACGGACTTGCCTTGTTAAATGAAGGTTAAATATGTGTGTGTGTGTATAGTATGAGTGGCTAATTTGAAGAATCTAAAATATATATTGATACTTTTTTTTGGTTACGACATGATTCCGTATGTATTATTTCATAGTTTTGATGTATTCACTATTATTCTATAATGTAGAAAGTAGTACAAATAAAGAAAAATCCTGGAATGAGTCGGTGTCAACTTTGACTGGTACTGTACATAAAAAAAACAATGCACATTCCATAAAAACAAAGAAATATATCAGAACTAGCAATGTCAGAGACGGGAATATAAAGAAACAAACATCTGCAAATCTGTTTTTGACCAATAAACTTTGATTTGAATGTACAGCGTAACATTTGAGTTCGCTAAACTAATATGAGCCTGAAGTCCGGTTAGGTCTTTGATCTGAGCGTATGTTTTAGTACACAAGTTCGCTAGATTTGCTCTATTAGCTGAACGTGTTTCTTGTTAGTGATTTGCAGCATGTTAACTCATTTTGAGTACATTTTTAAATCAGATCAGGCCATTGATGACACTGTGACAGTCTGTTTACTGGGTACACAAGCTAGGCTTACATTTAGACTTCGCTAGTCAATGTTTTTAGCTAATATTCAGAGAATTGACTCTAGTAGTCCAGCCTGAGAACAAAGTTGCAAAACTCAAAACTATTCAAAATACATAAATTATGAGCTCAACAAAGTCTAAATGGCTTAGAATAGAAGGACGCGTAGTTTAAACCTGGGTTGAGTTTTTGGACCAAAAAGGGGCTTGTTTTGGCCAAAGTGCTTGGTATGTCAGTGCATTCCGGTGTCAATGGGATATGTGGGGGTTGAAAGCCCTGTGGCTCTCTACAATGCACCAGGAATGTGTGGAGAGCGAAATAAACGGGCATTTTGGACATGAATAGCACAGATAATGGTCAACCCTCGCTACTGGAATTCGCTCTAAAGTTTGGAGTGGAAAGGTCCTTCTGATTTTGGTTTTTGTGAGGGTTTTACGAGATGGGGTTTGATCAGTGAGCGTGTGAAGTATACTGCGTGTGTGTTTTGTGGACTATTATATACAGTCTCACTTCAACTGAAGTGTTTAAATAGGCCTATTCTAATTAGACTACATTTTCTGCTAATTAAAAGTTATTACTAATTATTAAGTATTTAAAGCAATATTCATTTTATTGCGCAGTTGTACAATATACCGAGAAGAAAATAGCGTTTTGGTGTGTGCGTGCGTGGGTGGAAATTATTTATTTGGCTGGTTTAGCAAAATGTCTCATCTCGTTACGGCCCGATACTAGTCCTAGAAAACTGTGTGTGTGTCTGTATGTGACTCAGTGTGTGTGTTATTGGGGAGGAAAACAAATCCTTTTTGTGTTTATCCTTAATTGGATTAGTTACGATTAGAGTGCTGTCCCTGTGTGGCCTGGCACAATTAGCCCGTTCACCCCAACGACAGATCCGGGATCGGTTCTGCCTATACCAATCCTAACCTTAACTATTACAAGGTGATAAACAATAATGGCCCGGATCTGTCCTTTTTAAATGCGACTTTCACAAACACCCACTCGGTGAGTTCATCAGTCAACCATAGCATTGTGTCATGAATCGGCTGACCAGCTAAGATGCCTGAAAGCATGACCCTCCAGAATGAGCAGTATGACTGATTTCCTGCAAGACAGGATTGTCAGTGTTCTGCCATGGCCAGCGAAGAGCCTGGATCTCAATCCTATTGAGCACGTCTGGGACCGGATGGATCGTAGGGTGAGGGCTAGGGCCATTTCCCTCCCCCAGAAATGTCTGGGAACTTGAAGGTGCTTTGGGGGAAGAGTGGGGTAACATCTCACAGCAAGACCTGGCAAATCTGCTGCCATTTTGTTCAGGGACACATTATTCCATTTCTGTTAGTCACATGTCTGTTGTGCTTGTTCAGTTTGTCTCACTTGTTGAATCTTATGTTCATACAAATATTTACACGTTTGCTGAAAATAAACGCAGTTGACTGTGAGAGGACGTTTCTTTTTTTGCTGCGTTTAGCTACCTAACTATTTATTTGCTTATTGTGTAGTGGAGGATAAAAATAACTGTATGCTTATGGATGTGTAGCTAGCTAGTGTGAGGCTGATCTGTGTATGGACCCTAAAACTTTAGGTTCTGAACTAATATTCATACCAATCTATGAACCTCACCACTTACTTCATTTGCACACACTATATACAGATTTTTCTATTCTGTTATTGACTATGTATGTTTATCCCATGTGTAATTGCGCTGTTGTTTTTGTCGCACTGCTTTGCTTTATCTTGGCCAGGTCGCAGTTGTAAATGAGAGCTTGTTCTCAACTGGCCTACCTGGTGAAATAAAGAAAATATTTTTTTTTAACTCAGCTGTCATAGTTGTTGTATCGACTTCAAGTCTGAATGGCATTAATGAAGCCTATGGATTGAGTAGAATGTAATAACTTTGTGCCAGGGATGCAAGTCCTTTATACATGTACTGTAGTTACTACCACGCATGAGATCCCCACATTGTAGCCTGTACATTGAATATATTCACTGATCATGTACTCTACCTTGGCAAATAAAGGTGCGGTTCAGGTAGAATCTCTGAGACATTCTTTTTCAGTCATATTCAGCACCAAGTGTATCAAACTCCATTCTTTGAGTGATGCTGTGTCTTCATGTACAGTTGAATTCGGAAGTTTACATACACTTAGGTTGGAGTCATTAAAACTCATTTTTCAACCACTCCACAAATTTCTAGTTAACAAGCTATAGTTTTGGCAAGTTGGTTAGGGCAACTAGTTTGTGCATGACACAGGTGATTTTTCCAACAATTGTTTACAGACATATTATTTCACTTATAAGTTCATCACAATAACATAGTGTCTCTAGTGGTGTCTCCTAACCAGACTTGGACTCCCAGTCGGTCCGAAGGTTATCTTAAGAGCGGGTGAGGTGGCGATGACGGGACTGGCTTCCTCTCTCACATCAAAACATACCTGCAGATGAGAGACAGATGAATAGAGAGAGAGAATGATTAAGCTTTGTTTTTTTTGTTCTAACACAGTCAGTCATTATAATCATCAGGAGGCGAAATGCAGAACTGACCTTGGATCATTAACTCTGGGACTACTACATCTCTCTATTTCAATGTAAAGCGTCTCTTTAATAATACTTCCTGTATAATATCCCTTATAACAAATCATGATAACATTGGCTAGATAGATGCATCTGACAATAGCAGGATCTTATCAAAGATAGCGTCACAAATGGATACATAAATACCACTTGAAGCTTGATGAGTTGATCATTTGAATCAGCTGTGCGGTGCCGAGGCAAAAACAAAAATGTTCACCCCTTTGAGTTCCCAGGACTGAGAACCACTGCTCTTCGTTGGTACCTCTTAAACTGCAGACAGGCTTTCACAGCTCTCTGTATCTGAGGACAGAAAACCTCACATGAAATAGACTACACAAAAGTACATGCTCTATCCAGAATAGCCTACTCTCTCACTTTGACAGCTGGGCCTGCTGTCATTTCACCCTCCTCCAAAAAACACAAATGTTTGCCATTATCAAGAGTGGCACTTTGGCTAAAACAATATCCTACGTAGTGTGGGAGGACTGCACCTAAAAACGCTGGAGACTCATAATTAAATGAAGAGCGTGCATATATATGTCCTTACCAAAAGACGAGGAGTCAGTGGTAGGGTTCACATGGTGTTGCAGCACAGCAAGATTCTCAGTAGACGGGGCATGGGATGTCAGGAACAGTGACCCCATTGTCAGTGTTTCCAGATTATCCTCCCGATAAAGCAGGTCCTCCACCTGCTGAATCTGGAATGCTCAAAATAAACATATGTATTAGTGATGATACATTTAGCAGCAACAGGGGCTTAATAGTCCAGTGAAAATGGCTGCGTGTTTGTGGTGTAAATCTTAAAATTAGCAGCTGACATCTTAAGGGTTTTTTAAAGAATGCATGTGAGACAGGTTCCATGTACAACAAGACAGGCAGAGAGGAAGAGAGAAAAATAACATTTTTGCCAGCAATAAAGCTTCCACTGCCTGTTCCTTGTACAGTGAACATGCATCTGGCAATATCTACATTTAGCTGAACAATGGACTATTCAACCTTTACTAAAGAATAGTCTAATAGCCGAACTAGGTGTGAGGTGGAAAAAAACGTCCTATCACAGACCAGATTTGCCCTAACGACCAAGGGGGAGTTAGAGCACTGATTATGCTTTTGGGTCCCAATGCACTTCGGTGTCTCTGACAATGAATGGGCAATATAAACCAAATAATGAACTGATAATTGTGCACGACTTCAAATGAAACAAGCAGGGAGCAGGTTTCGAACCCGAATATGGCCGGTGTCTGTAAACGTAAAAAAGAAAAGTGTAATTAAATTGTTTCCAGCAGCACAGTTAGTCACCAACGCTCTGGTTAACATGAAAACTACCTAACCATCTCTGCTAGGGTGAGTAAAATGGTCAGAGTGGTCTCATTTGTGTCTGGAAGTAGCAGCAAGCGAGCCAATGTTCGCTTGTGTGCTTGACTGCAGTTGTAAGATCAGAACACTCAAATCAACCCTGCCCCTTGGCCTGAACGTCCAGTGTGTGCTCCAAGAGCGAAACGGTCTGAATTTACTCAGGGTTTTTCATTTGTAATAAAATAGATACACCATAATATTAATCTAATTAAGCAAGTACCAGTCAAAGGTTTGGACACACCTACTCATTCCAGGATTCTTTATTTTTACTATTTTATACATTGTAGAATAATAGTGAAGACATGACAACTATGTAATCAGTAAAGAACAAATTATTATTTACAAGGACAGCCTACTTCCCCCCCGTCTTGGAATGGAACCCCGGTCTCTCGTCAGGTCCACACGACACAGGGATTCTTTAGCTAAATAGTCCAGTACTGTACTTCCAACCATCATGTTATCCAGCGCCATATTTTACATTCCATCCTTACAGAAACCCAGAGGGTTTTTCATTTTTCATGGAATAGAAAAACACCATAATAATTACCAGTCAAAAGTTTGGACACACCTATTAATTCCAGGATTTTTCTATATTTTTACTTTTTTTCTACATTGTAGAACAATAGTGAAGACATCACAACAATGAAATAACACACATGGAATCAGTTAAGAACAAATTCTTATTTACAAGGACAGCCTACTCCTTCCTTCCCATCGGGTGATTATACCCGTCTCCCGCATGCCTGCAATAGGGAAGACTATCAGATGCTTCTCAAAGATGCCCTCCGGTGGTCAAACTAGCAATAACTTGCAATAACAGAAAAAAATGACTTGTCAATTAGATAACGTGCCACAGAATGCTGCAGCAGCCCGCAACTTTTAAAGGAGGAACCACTGTACGTAAATTCCAACAAAATAACTTGTTTGTGTGGTGTAACCTTAACTAGGCAAGTCAGTTAAGAACAATTCGAACCAGGGACTGTAGTGACCCCTCTTGCACTGAGATGCAGTGCCTTAGACTGCTGTGTGTGTGTGCTAACTATTTAACTGTACTAGAATGCTTAAAAGGCTGCTAAAATTGTAAATATTGGTTATCGGTATTGGGTTTTTTTTGGCAAGGAAAATATTGTGTATCGGTGCACCACTACTTACATACATACCTTCTCATTCTTTTGTCTCTCCTGGTCTAATGTTCACCTTGAATTAAACGCATACAGTCACTACTACTGGTACTGATACTACTGCTGGTACTATTACTACTACTATTGCAATCACTACTACCACTACAACTTACACTGCCATAAAAAGATAGCTTAGATGAAGCCAAAAACACAAGTTTTTCTTCAGGAAATTGACCTTTTTGCTCTTCTCTCCTCCAGGCCCAGATAGCCTTCCTGCAGGGTGAGAGGAAGGGCCAGGAGAACCTGAAGAAGGACCTGGTCAGAAGGATCAAGATGCTGGAGTATGCCCTCAAACAAGAGAGGTGAGGACCACATTACACTCAACTACACCACACCTTCAGTCTTTATGGGGGGGGGGAGGGCTTTGGTTCTAGGGGGCTGAGTGAGTGTCTACTGGTTGATTTTTCTGTTTTGAGCATACTTTTTTTCTGTTTTGCGCGTACCCTTCTCACACTTTCATGCTGAACCGTACTGTGCTGGCTTGAGTATTTTCCTTTCAAACTGTCTTGTGCAGTACTGTTCTAGAACTACGGTGGATCCGTAACCAGGCCAGCGCAGAACAGGTCAACTTGGCTGGATTCAGCTCAGGGTCCAGTTTCCCAGATCTAAATCAGACAAAAGCCAGCAGACACTCAGAAGGCCTCCAGGACTGGAGTCACCCATCCCTTCTAAATACTGTCCGGATTATGTCAACATAGCTATACATCATAATCTGCATGCCAAACATAACTGTAGGCGCTCTGTAATTTTTGAAGCATGTAGTATGCTAGCTATGATCAATACATTTTCATAGACCCAAAATCCCAAGGGGAACTCATCTCTCACTCAATATCTTTCCCCACAACAACAGGCTTGCTACAGTGGTTCTTCCTTTAAAAATTATGAGCTTATGCCGTGACCATTAGTGGTAGATGTTGGTATTCTGTCATTGTACCACACTATCACAAGGGGGAGTTAGATGTTGGTCCTGGAGTTAAGAGAGAACTTGGGTAAATACAATGGGGGAATTTCACATAACATGTGGTCTGACAATTTTCGAAATTAGGCACATTGGGCTTTTGGTTTCTTTCCCTCTAAAAACTGAAATAAATCTAAGTAACAAACTGGCTTTATTTACAAATTAGTACGAATGTCTCATCCCATGTTCAAGCATGGCATTTTCCCTTTATTCAGATTACAATTGCTCACTTTCGGTTATTTAAAATGAAATCATCTTCTATATATATATTTTTAATGCCATAGAAATTGGTTGTAATTTCAGTTTAAAAAAATAAAAGTAAGGAACTTGTCTGTCGGTCCTGCATTAAAGACCAAAATGGGTTAAAGAAAATTGTGATAAATAAAAATACCCGTTTCATTTAAGGACCAAATAATTGACAGCTGTGCCATATAGATTGCAAAATAATTAGGAAGAGATTTTTGATTTACCGATTCCATGGCACATGGTTTACGAATCAACCCTTATTAACTTAAGGGGGCTGAATAATTTTGCACGCCCAATCTTTCAGTTTTTGATTTGTTAAAAAAGTTTGAAATATCCAATAAATGTCGTTCCACTTCATGATTGTGTCCCACTTGTTGTTGATTCTTCACAAAAAAAATACAGTTTTATATCTTTATGTTTGAAGCCTGAAATGTGGCAAAAGGTCGCAAAGTTCAAGGGGGCCGAATACTTTCGCAAGGCACTGTATATATCTTACAGAGCCTTTACTTAAGTCCATTATATTAATCAAATTAATTAAGATACATTTCTTATCTATTCCATATACTATGTTCTTACAAAAAAGGTTTTAAATTCTCTAGTACAGCCTATATTAAAAACTGTCAAATGCTTCTCAAAGTTGCCCTCTGGTGTGGTCAAACTAGCTCTTACTAGCATTAATGGAGACAGTGGCTGACTGTTAGAGCCGATTTGGACATATTTGTGTAAAAGACTGAACATATGGAGCTCCATGTATATTTGTGTAAATATATTAAATATTAATTTAAATGATGAAATATTAGGTACGTACCATTATGATTTATATTTACCTGATTTGAGATATATTCATTTGTTGTTAGTGTAACTCAGTTTTTGGCCCCCCCTCTTGCCTATTCATTGTATTGTGGCAAGTGTGTTAGGATAAAGGCAGGAAGTTGAGCCTTCGGGAGGGGGAGTCCTTGCTAGATGCGGGAGCGGTATAGTTTTTTGACCATACAGACATACAGACAGGTCATAATATGTATTTTCCATATCAAGTATTCTCTGCTTTAAGTTGATTGGAGAATAATTTATTTGTTAGATATAAGAAGAATAAACATTTTTGTTGCACCATATCCCTGGATGTCATCGAATGTTTGGCCGTTTGGGAAACCTTGAGTGTGGACTGTATGCGTACCAAACAACCCCGCTTCAGGCTTGTGCAGTGGCTATGGTAAAGACGAAAGGAAGCCACTACACTGACACTTAAACAATATGCCATAGAATTTTGCTGCAGACTGCAAGCTGTGCTGCAGTACGATGCAACTTTTAAAGGAAGAACCACTGTATACTGTAAATTGATATCTTACTGGAGGAAAATCAAACAGTGGTTTCCCAGAACCAGAATTGAGGAACACTGCCTCAGTGGTATCACATGACGCGCGCGCACACACACACACTGTGGAAATATTAGCATTGAGACATTACTATTTTTTCCCATCACATACTATTCCTTCAGAAAGTATTCATACCCCTTGACCCATGCAGCCTGAATTCAAAATTGATTAAATTGGGACTGAGAACAATGAATGGAGCCAAATACAGGCAAATCCTTGACGAGAACCTGCTTCAGAGTGCGAATGACCTTAGACTGGGGCGAAGATTTTACTTTCCATCAGGACAATGACCTCAAGCATACAGGCAAAGCAACACTGGAATGGCTACAGAACAAGAATGTGAAAGTCCTTGAGTGGCCCAACCAAAGTCCAGACTTGAATCCCATTTGAAAAACTGGAAAGACTTGAAGATTGCTGTTCACCACCGCTCCCCATCTAACTTAACAGTGCTTGAGAAAATCTGCAAGGAAGAATGGGAGAAAATCTCCAAATCCAGATCAGTTTTGCACATTGACTCAAGACGACTCGAAGTTGCTGCCAAAGGTGTTTCTACAAGTATTGACTTGGGTGTGAATACTTATTTAAATGAGATATTTATATATTTTATTTTCAATACATTCCTAAAAACATGTTTTTAATTGTCATTTTGGGCTATTGTGTTTCGATGGGTAAGACATTCAGGCTGTAACACAACGAAATATGGAATAAGTATCGTAACCTCTTGTCCCCTACACAGAATTATGTCACATTTTATGCGCGCGCACACATTGTGGGAAAACGTAGCACCGAGGCGGCGCCATGTCCCCTTCAACCACATTCCCACAGTCATGTGCTGCTCACACCTTGTCATGGGTAATGCAGCACGGCGTCACGTCCCTCTTCCACCATATAATTGCATAATGGACATCTAGAATAATTCAGTAGGGTCTTTCTCTGCTACACACTACTAGGCAACCTGCGGATTAGACTTGACTGGCTACATGGGAGGCTTTGACTGGTCATGTGGTTTGGATAGTTAAAACCTACAGTTGAAGTCGGAAGTTTACATACACTTAGGTTGGAGTCATTAAAACTCGTTTTTCAACCGCTCCACACATTTCTTGTTAACAAACTATAGTTTTGGCAAATCTGTTAGGACATCTACATCTACTAAGTAATTTTTCTAACAATTGTTTACAGACAGATTATTTCACTTATAATTCACTGTATCACAGTTCCAGTGCGTCAGAAGTTTACATACTATGACTATGCCTTTAAACAGCTTGGAAAATCCCAGAAGATTATGTCATGGTTTTAGAAGTTTCTGATAGGCTAATTGACATAATTTGAGTCAATTGGAGGTGTACCTGTAGATGTATTTCAAGGCCTACCTTCAAACTCAGTGCCTCTTTGCTTGACATTTGAAAATCAAAAAAATCAGCCAAGACTTCAGAAATAATATTGTAGACTTCCACAAGTCTGGTTCATCCTTGGGAGCAATTTACAAATGCCTGAAGGTACCACTTTCATGATGTACAAACAATAGTATGCAAATATAAACACCATGGGACCATGTAGCCACCATACCGCTCAGGAGGGAGACGCATTCTGTCTCCTAGAGATGAATGTACTTTGGTGCGAAAAGTGCAAATCAATCCCAGAACAACAGCGAAGGACCTTGTGAAGATGCTGGAGGAAACCGGTACAAAGTATCTATATCCACAGTAAAACGAGTCGTATATCGACATAACCTGAAAGGCCGGTCAGCAAGGAAGAAGCCACTGCTCCAAAACCGCCATAAAGCCAGACTACGGTTTGCGTCTGCACATGGGGACAAAGATTGTACTTTTTGGAGAAAAGTCCTCTGGTCTGATGAACCAAAATATAACTGTTTGGCCATAATGACCATAATGACTATTGTTATGTTCGGGGGTGGGGGGGCTTGCAAGCCAAAGAACACCATCCCAACCATGAAGCACGGCTGTGGCTGCATCATGTTGTGGGGGTTCTTTGCTACAGGAGGGACTGGTGCACTTCACAAAATAGATGGCATCATGAGGAAAGAAAATGATGTCGATACATTGAAGCAACATCTCAAGACATCAGTCAGGAAGTTAAAGCTTGGTTGCAAATGGGTCTTCCAAATGGACAATGACCCCAAGCATACTTCCAAAGTTGTGTAAAAATGGTTTAAGGACAACAAAGTCACGGTATTGGAGTGGCCATCACAAAGCCCTAACCGCAATCCTATAGAAAATGTGTGGGCAGAACTGAAAAAGTGTGTGCGAGCAAGTAGGCCTAGAAACCTGACTCAGTTACACCAGCTCAATGGGCCAAAATCACCCAACTTATTGTGGGAAGCTTGTGGAAGGCTACCTGAAACCTTTGACTCAAGTTAAACAATTTAAAGGCAATTCAACCAAATACTAATTGAGTGTATGTAAATTTCTGACCCACTGGGAATGTGATGAAAGAAATAAAAGCTGAAATGAATCATTCTCTCTGCTATTATTCTGACATTTTACATTCTTAAAATAAAGTGGTGATCCTAACTAACCTAAGACGGAGAATTGTTACTAGGATTAAATGTCAGGAATTGTGAAAAACTGAGTTTAAATGTATTTGGCTAAGGTGTATGTTAACTTCCGACTTCAACTGTAGCCTGGAATCCAAACTCTATTATGCTCCGTTACATTTTGAATTCCAGGCTAGGTAGGAATCACAGGTGAAACGGAATATGCCAGTTTGGTGTCCAGGCTTTACAATGGTGAAACGGAGCATACCAGTTTGGATTCCAAGCTTTAGCCATCCCAACTACATGTCCAGTCTCCTATTATCAGTTTGGATTCCAGGCTAGCGAGAGCCTCACTCTGTCTTAAACCTACGGAGTCTGGTCGGGTGGGTGAAGAAATTTAAGAGAACCTAACCGGTATGGTCTTTCTGAGAACCTCCGCCACTCGCCCGCCATGTGATTATAGCCTCGGAACTACATTTTCCCGGCATACTCAAAGTCACCCATCCACCCTTTTTTTGCTTTCTCGTTCACGGTCTTGTTCTCTCTTGGTCTCCTTTGTCCTCTTGTTCTCATTCTGTTTCTCATTCTCTCTGCCGTCACTCTTTCTGTCCTTATCACACTCTCCTTGTCCATCCTTCCCCCTCTCTTTGACCCTGCCCGTCTCCCATCTGTTTAACTTTTTCTGCCCTCGTCACCTCTCCTTTCTGTTCTCCGTCTCTTCCCTTTTGCACACTTTCCTTTTTTCTCCCTTGCTCCCACTCTCTCTCCTTCTCTCCCTTGCTCCCACTCTCTTTCTCTCCCTTGCTCCCACTCAATTGAGCATGAGTCATTCTGCATCATTCAGAGTTTTGACTGGTATTATACGTTTCTCCCTCTGCCTTTCCATGTAGGAGAAACCTTGAGCATCCAACCTACAGTTTATTTCAAATCGGTGTGTACAGATGCAGAAATGCGAGGAAACTACATTAGACTACTAAGATCCACCCCTGTAGCTCAGTCCAAGCTCTGTTTATGCTGTCTTGCCAACTCCTATGGTCTCTGTCATGTCGGGCTCCCGGGTGGTGGAGCGGTCTAAAGCACTGCATCTCAGTGCTAGAGGCGTCACTACAGACCCTGGATCGATTCCAGGCTGTATCACAACCGGCCATGATTGGGAGTCACCTAGGGCAGCGCACACTTGGCCCAGCGTCGTCCGGTTTTGGCTGGGGTAGGCCGTCATAAATACAAAAAATAAATATGTAAAATCATTGGAGTTGGCAAGACTGCACAAACAGATCTGGGACCGGGCTGAAACTCTTGGACTGTGACAAAGTCGAGGGTTGCGTCCCAAATTTGACCCTAATCCTAACAGTGTGCATTTCTTTTGACCAGAATCATAATGGCCCTGGTCAAAAGTAGTACACTAGGGAATAGGGTGACATTTGAGGATGCAGACAATGTCACCCCCATGGTTAGCAAGAAGTCTTAATTTTTAGTTTCCCCCACAATGAAATCGGGGAGAGGACTGTGGATGTGTGTCTGTCCGTTAGCCACATGCGATATCTCAGATAGCACTAACCCGATTTTGACGAAGCGGTGTAAAGATCCGTGTTGCCATAGAGATTGAGTATTTACAAAATTACACTGATAGGCCAGATGGTGGCGCTATAAGATTGAAAATGCTAACTTTAACCTGTTGCATCGCGCAATCCCGGATCCGGGATTCTATTTATAGCCTCAAGCTCATTAGCATAACGCAACGTTAACTATTCATGAAAATCGCAAATGAAATGAAATGAATATATTTGCTCTCAAGCTTAGACTTTTGTTAACAACACTGTCATCTCAGATTTTCAAAATATGCTTTTCAACCATAGCTAAACAAGCATTTGTGTAAGAGTATTGATTGCTAACATAGCTATAAGCCTAGAATTCAGCCAGCAACATTTTCACAAAAACAAGAAAATAATTCAAATAAAATCATTTACCTTTGAAGAACTTCAGATGTTTTCAATGAGGAGACTCTCAGTTAGATAGCAAATGTTCAGTTTTTCAAAAAAATATTATTTGTGTAGGATAAATCGCTCCGTTTTGTTCACGTTTGGCTATGAAAAAAACCTGTATACAGTTATAGCCTCAAGCTCATTAGCATAATGTAACGTTAACGATTTCTGAAAATCGCAAATAAAATGAAAATAATGCGCCTGCTCTAAAGCTTAGCCTTTTCTTAACAACACTGTCATCTCAGATTTTCAAAATATGCTTTTGAACCATCGCTATTCACTAATTTGTGTAAGAGTATGCTAAGCTAGCTTAGCATTTTGAGTAGCATTTAGCACGCAACATTTTCACAAAAACCAGATAACCAAATAAATAAAATAATTTACCTTTTGAAGAGCTTTGGATGTTTTCAATGAGGAGACTCTCAGTTACATAACAAATGTTCAGTTTTTCCTGAAAGCATCTTTGTGTAGGAGAAATCGCTCCGTTTTGTACATCACATTTGGCTACCGAAACGAACCGAAAATTCAGTCACCAACAACGTCAAACTTTTTCCGAATTAACTCCATAATATCGACCGAAACATGGCAAACGTTGTTTGGAATCAATCCTCAAGGTGTTTTTTCACATATCTCTTCATTGATATATCGTTCGTGGAAGCCTGCTTTCTTCTCTGAATTCCATGGAAAAATACTTGCAGCTGAGGTTTGCGCACCAATTCCGGCGCAGGACACCGGGCGGACACCTGGTAAATGTGGTCTCTTATGGTCAATCTTCCAATGATATGCCTACAAATACGTCACAATGCTGCAGACACCTTGGGGAAACGACAGAAAGGGCAGACTCATTCCTTTCGCATTCACAGCCATATAAGGAGACAATGGAAAACGGAGCCTCAAAAATCCTGCTCATTTCCTGGATGCCGTTTCATCTTGGTTTTGCCTGTAGCTCACGTTCTAGGGCACGCACAGAAAATATCTTTGCAGTTCTGGAAACGTCAGAGTGTTTTCTTTCCAAAGCTACCAATTATATGCATAGTCGAGCATCTTTTTGTGACAAAATATTGCGCTTAAAACGGGAACGTCTTTTTATCCAAAAATGATATAGCGCCCCTAGAGTTTCAAGAAGTTAAAAGGTGACGCCCCTCAGACCGTTTGACATAAAGTCATGAAATTCAGTACATTGGTCCCTCTCCTTTCAAGGAACAAATTTGCCACAAGGTCCTCAATGATGGATGTTCCACCATTTTTTATTTTGTGATAAACACTTAAACTGCTAATCTTCTGGCACGATCTGTATGAAACTTGATATGTGGCATCGATGGACACAGGCTTCTCAATGCATTGATATACGTTTTGTAGTGCTTAGGTTATGAGTGTACTGATATAAAGTTTTTTTATCGGCGGTGTGCCTGTTGTTCACGCGCATATCTGCCCTCTCATTGGCTAGAATGGTCCCACACCTGATCTTGCCTCTTCCCGACTCTCTTCTAGTCTGAATACCAGTCCCTTTAGCTAACGTTCCACTTCATACCACTCCTTGTCATTGCCAAAAAGACTGCCCATTCTGCAATCTCAATGTTCAATATGTGCTGGATTTACAGCGGAGTCTCTCATTGGTTGTTGTTCACTCCACATGTTGTCATTTTCCATGACAACATGTGGAGCCTCAAATAGCAGAATTTGAATTTATAACAAAAACAAACATTTTGCTGTTAGCTGGACAAGTTGTTGTATAAGATGTTTTGTGGTTGGAATTGTAGTCTATGGGACATGAGGAGAGGTAGTGGATTCGCTAAAGAGACTGGTACCCAGCTTAACTGCCTTCCATTTTAAGACATTTATTTTCATTGTTAGAGTGGCCACTTAAGTATCTGGTCAATTTAATGGATCATCTGTGGTCGCACATGATAACTGTAAGAAAAAAAACAGATGCAACATCGCGAGACCTCCAGGAACGCTTGCGAAGCAGACTAGGTAGACCAGGCCGCGGTCTGACAAGTTTTTACTATTGTCAAAAGCGACTTTATATCGAGTGAGTGGGTTTCATTTGGCAGCCTGCACATGCGCAGTTCGGCACGAGATGACCTTTACACCCGATGACGTGTTCCTGTGCATGAGCTCAGCTGGCCAATATCGCCATGACATCACCTACAAGTGTGATTGAGGATTTCTTTTGGAGAAACAGTTGTATCCTGTCTTCATAGTATACTGTCTTTGACTACTTTTTTGACCTCCTGGTGCTCTCCGGGGTGAAGTTGCCCCTGAGGTAAAGATCTAGGTTAAGCTTCCCCTCCCCCAATCCGTACCTTAACCATTAGTGGGGGAAGTGCAAAAGTGATCCAAGATTGTTTTGAATGACCTCTCCTGGTAATACTGTTATTGACAAACAGAGACCTTTTTAATTTTTGGGGCTGTAAATAAGTGATGATGATGGTAATGAGGATAATGATGCAAAGAATCACTGGAAATTAGCATAAGATGGTGCAATGACCTTAACTGTTTTACAAAATCAAATCAAATTTATTTGTCACATACACATGGTTAGCAGATGTTAATGCGAGTGTAGCGAAATGCTTGTGCTTCTAGTTCCGACCATGCAGTAATATCTAACAAGTAATATAACCTAACAATTTCACAACAACCACCTTATATACACAAGTGTAAAGGAAAGAATATGAATATGTACATAAAAATATATGAATGAGTGATGCCCGAACAGCATAGGCAAGATGCAGTAGATGGCATAGAGTACAGTATATACATATGAGATGAGTAATGTAGGGTATGTAAGAATTATATAAAGTGCCATTGTTTAAAGTGGCTAGAGATACATTTAATTACATCAAGATGGCAAGATGCAGTAGATGGTATAGCGTACAGTATATACATATGAGATGAGTAAAGTAGGGTATGTAAGCATTATATAAAGTGGCTAGTGATAAATTGATTACATCAATTTTTCCGTTATTTCCATTCGATGTGTCAATGTTTTTATTTATAAATCCCTTTGTAATCGATTTGAAAAACAAATTAGTTAAATTACCATGATATTGATTAAGACAATGATGGTGGTGATGGTATTTTTAAAGTAATCCATCATCCCCTCAGTGTCTTATCCTCTTATAGAATTACCAGCACTCCACTCACCTAATCCTCTCACCTCATGGCCTTTGTTTGTAGGGATTCAATGTTTGAGTGACACCAAGTCAAGTCGCAGTCTAGCTAACCAAGTAGAAGTTCTCATATAAGCGCATCTTCACAAGAGGGCACCCATCCAGGGCCTGTATTCACAAAGCCTGTCTTAGGAGTGCAGATCTGGGATCCGTTTTCTTTTAGATTATAAGGAATGGACGGGGGGGGGACCTGATC
Source organism: Oncorhynchus masou masou (assembly GCF_036934945.1). Classification (NCBI taxonomy): domain Eukaryota; kingdom Metazoa; phylum Chordata; class Actinopteri; order Salmoniformes; family Salmonidae; genus Oncorhynchus; species Oncorhynchus masou. The sequence continues at coordinate 5,480,661 of NC_088215.1, read as the reverse complement.
CTAGATCAGCACTCATACTCTGAACGCTTTATGAGTACAGGCCAAGATGTCACACACTCATCTGGCCGACCTTACACACATACATACATACATACATATATATATATATTTTTTTCATGTGACTGTGTGTATGTATATACACACATACACACATATACATACACACACATATGAAAAAGTTTGGGCACCCCTCTGAGGCTGCATAATTTACTCTGTGGTCACAGAAAATGATCACAGTGGCATGCCATTCATTTTCTAATAAAAGCTGAGTACTGGGGTATTGTCCAGACAAAGATTTTTAGTGTAGCAATATTAAGTTGTATGAAATTGAATCAGATGTGAAAAATAGGCTATGCAAAAATGTGGGCACCCTTGTCATTCTGTTGATTTGAAAACCTGTAACTACTTAGCACTGATTAATTGGAACACACAATTGGTTTGGTGAGCTCATTAAGCCTTGAACTTTATAGACAAGTGCATCCAATCATGAGAAAAGGTATGTAAGGTGGCCAATTGCAAGTTGTTGTTCTCTTTGACTCTCCTCTGAAGAGTGGCAACATGGGAGCCTCAAATCAACTCTCAAATGACCTGAAAACAAAGATTGTTCAACATTATGGTTTAGAGGAAGGCTACAAAAAGCTATCGCAGAGATTTAAGCTGTCAGTGTCCACTGTGAGGAACATAGTAAGGAAATGGAAGACCACGGGCACAGTTCTTGTTAAGTGGCAGGCCAAGTAAAATATCGGAGAGGCGAAGGATGGTGAGAACGGTCAAACAGCCCACAGACCACCTCCAAAGACCTTACAACATCATCTTGCTGCAGATGGTGTCACTGTGCATCGTTCAACAATTCAGCACACTTTGCACAAGGAGAAGCTGTATGGGAGTGTGATGCGGAAGAAGCCTTTTCTGCACACACGCCACAAACAGAGTCGCTTGAGGTATGCAAACGCACATTTTGACAAGCCAGCTTCATTTTGGAATAAGGTGCTGTGGACTGATGATACAAAGATTGAGGTATTTGGTCATAACAAGGGACCTTATGCATGGCGGCAAAAGAACGCAGCATTCCAAGAAAAACACTTGCTACCCACAGTAAAAATTTGGTGGGGGTTCCATCTTGCTGTGGGGCTGTGTGGCCAGTGCCGGTACTGGGAATCTTGTTTAAGTTGAGGGTCGCAATGGATTCCACTCAATGTCAGCAGATTCTTTGGAATAATGTTGAAGAATGAGTCACAAAGTTGAAGTTACGCCGGGGCTGGATATTTCAACAAGACAACAACCCAAAACACTGCTCAAAATCTACCAGGGCATTTATGCAGAGGAACAAGTACAATGTTCTGGAATGGCCATCCCAGTCCCCAGACCTGAATATCATTGAGAATCTGTGGGATGATTTGAAGCGGGCTGTCCATGCTTGGCAACCATCAAATCTAACTGAGCTGGAAATGTTTTGTAAAGAGGAGTGGTCCAAAATACCTTAATTCAGAATCCAGACACTCATTAGAGGCTATGGGAAGCGTCTAGGGGCTGTTATTTTAGCCAAAGGAGGCTCTACTAAATATTGATGTGGTTTTTCTATTGGGGTGCCCAAATGAATGCACCGGTCTAAGTTTGTTTTGATGCATATTGTACATTTTCTGTTAATCCAATAAACCTAATTTCACTACTGAAATATTACTGTGTCCATCAGTTATTTGATAGATCGAAATAAAATTGCTGATCCAAACACCCAATTATTTATAAATGGAAATCATGGAAATTGTCAGGGGTGCCCAAACTTTTTCATACAAATATATATATTATTTTTTACCTTTATTTAAATATGTAGTATAGTTTGTGTGCTATCTGGGCATGGGCATGGGCAATCTTGTGCAAAAAAACAACAACCTATTGGCTTAAAATCCACTATTTAAGTTTAGATTAATTTCAACCCAGTGAATTAACAAATTAATTTCTTCCCCTGTGTAGAATCCCTCCCACCTGTTCTTAATATAATAATATATGCCATTTACAAGACAGTTCTTCAAATATATGTGTGAAGCCAGTTAATTTACAGATACAATCAACAGTGAGATGGTTATCTTCTCTTAGATCATTAATGAGCTGTTAAATCTGTGGCTGTCTTATCATTAAAGCTTTTTATTTATTTCTCCTCTCTATCGTTCTTTCTCTATCCCTCCCTTTTTCTCTCTTCTTTCCTCTCTTTTTCTTTTACCCTCAGGTCAAAATACCACAAGCTCAAATATGGAACAGAGTTGAACCAAGGAGACATGAAACCTCCCAGCTATGATGATTCCGGTAAGTCCCCGAGTGGCGCAGCGGTCTAAGGCACTGCATGCGTCACTACAGACACAAGCTGTATCACAAACGGCAATGATTGGGAGTCTCATAGGGCCGCGCACAATTGGCCCAGCGTCGTCTGGGTTTGGCTTGAGTAGGCCAGCATTGTAAATAAATTAAGTTTCAAAAAGTTCCACCTCTGTACTCTTAGTACCAACCGGTGCCAGTGACACTACTTTGAGTCCTACATAGTCAAGCTATCTTTTAATTCTGCAATTAAAATGACTAATTAAATATTTGTATGGCGCCTTTCTCAGACCTCGGGTGCTTTACATATTCAAGATGTGAAAGTAATTATGCTTTGAAAGTTGACAAACTTGTAACCCCACTTTTGAGAAAATGTCCCTTCAATGTTTTGGTACACCTCTACTGGAGAGCTCTTCTTTGTCTACACCCATTCAGCATCATTCACAACCTCTTAAGCCTTAGCCCCACACATCGCTTTAAGGATTCACATGTGAGGCCATGTGCTAAACAGAGTGATTAATTTAGTAAACAACCAACGATTTCAGGACTAAAAGTAGTAGCCTACATTAAGGTAAAAATACACTATCTAGTCCTTGTCTATAACCTGCACCAAAGTCAGATTATGTTATGTTGTTCTTCATATTACCGTAAATGTATTTGTCAGATGCACAGGATGCATGTCAATGGTACGGTAAAAATGGTTACTTGCATAGCAGCAATATCAAAAACATTAGTGTCCAGATATAAATATTTGATAATTATTAGATGACGTTTACCTGACATACTTGTCAAAATTCATGGATTATGTGGAGGAAATGCTGTAACCACCTCGCAGTCACATCTAGCTAAGTGGATGGGTCACTGTTGTCTAGACATGTACACAGGTTAATGAAATACAATAGATGGCTGTAATCATCTCCCAGACACACCTGGCTAACTTGATGGGTCCTGTAATCATCTGCTGAAGGTGAGTATTTTGTTTAGACATGTAGGTAGCTAGCTAAACAATGAACCGGCGTAATCCCAACTCATACTACTACCAATATAAACATTGTCATAGCTGTAGTATGAATCTGCTGGTAGCTAAAGAGCTAATCAACTAGGTTCAATGTTAGCTAGCTAACATTAGGCTATAACTAGCAACGCAAATGGATTTCTGATTTGAATAATATTACTACACAGATCATGCACATAACTTTAGATAGCGAGCTAGCTAGCTAGTGAACAGTAAGATATATAACTTGCAATGAAAATGACTTTCTGATAGTTAGAAACGTATAATATCTGAAAATGAAGTTAGACTCTTACCCGAATACATGGATGAACGCTTCACGGCAGACTGAAACCATTTAACTCCGTTTTGTTTGTAGCTATATTTTGTTTGGCCAGCGTTGTCAGCTCACTCCGGTTCACATTGACCGTGGCGTGTGCAGAAAGTTCCAACTGATCTGTCGATAGCGCCTGCTAAATTCAGGGCATCATTGTTGTTGAGAAAAGTAGCAAAACTTTTGTAGTTCTCGATGGCTAACATATCTTTCAAAAATAGCGCTGTAGAAATGACTATCAACACATACTGAGCAGTTAATGTTATAGACAGAAGCATGCTACATGGCAGACCAATCCAAACTCAGCATGTCCAGCCCATGCATTATCATGCATTATCTTATTTTTGTATTGCTGGTAATGGTTTTTGAAAATGCAAGTTTTTGTGCTGTTAGGGGAATAACCTATGTGTAAATGTATTCTGCTGTTGTATTTTTTTGTTATCTTTGATCGTTTTGTTTGTCATGTTTAGTTTCTTAATCATTGTACCTAAACTGTATGTGTAAACATGTTTACGCAGGGCCCAGCTGTAAAAGCGACCTTGGTCTCAGTCTGTGTTCCTTGTTGAAATAAATGTAGAATAAGAATAATAATCTTAGCCAATCATGTCTTGCGGGAAGGTTCCTGTCATTTTCTGTGGCAAAACCAACTGGGCTCGTAATTTAACAATTGTATTCATATTTACAGATGGAATACAATGTTCCAGAAGGCATTTCTGCCCAAAAAAAATCATTTAGATTTAAAAAATAAATAAATAATTATGTTCAAATGCCTCCTGTGAAGTACACCTAGTTTCCTGAAACAAGTAACATTTGTGCATGTCAAATGTCACAATACTGACATGTTTCATTCAGATGTACTGTATGCATTCTGACAATCTAACCTGGATTGCACCATGTGTCCTGACCTGTTTCAATTGGAATTTTGGATTGAAATTGAATACAGTATTTGTGCTGCATTCAATTAAGTTTTTAAGTCCATGCTTCAAGATTGTGAGTGAAGCCTTAAATAACAATGTGCGTCTGTCTGTCTCATTCTTGTCTCCCCTCTCTCTCCATCAGATGAAGGGAATGAAAACGAGGTCCCGAGCCCCCCCAACAGTAGTCAGCTGGGTTGGAAACAGGGACGGCAGCTGCTCAGACAGTGAGTGCAACACACACACATTTTTTTGTTTTAATGGTGCCCTATGGCTGTACACTTTTTTAAAGTGCTTTAAGACCTGGTGACCTTCTGATCAGGTTTGCAAAGAATGGGGGGGGTTTCGGCTTCCCACGGTGACATCACCATGTGGAATATTGGTTAATAGACCAATAACAAAGAGCGTTCCAAACCTCTCTGCCAAAAACATAGTTTTTATCAATTTTCCCCTCCCCACTCAGACCTTTCCCAGACAGTCCTAGCAAAATTCTACTGCAGTTTACTACAGGTACTTACACTGAACAAAAAATATAAACGCAACATGTCAAGTGTTGGTCCCATTTTTCATGAGCTGAAATAAAAGATCCCTACATTTCACATACACAGAAAAGGCTTATTTTGCAGAAAATGTTGTGAACAAATTTGCCAAGATAATCCATCCACCTGACAGGAGTGGCATATCAAGAAGCTTATTTAAACGGCATGATCATGACACACATGCATCTTGTGCTGGAGACAATAAAAAAGGCCACTCACTAATGTGCAGTTTTGTCACACAACACAATGCCATAATGTCTCAAGTTTTGAGGGTACATGCAATTGTCATGCTGATTGCAGGACTGTCCACCAGAGCTGTTGACATATAATTGAATGTTCATTTCTCTACAACGGTGTTTTAAAGAATATGGCAGTACGTCCAACCGGCCTTACAACTGCAGACCACGTGTATAATGTCAACATTGTGAACAGTGTGCCCCATGGTGGCTGTGGGTTATGGTATGGGCAGGCATAACAACAAACACAATTGCGTTTTATCGTTGCCAATTTGAATGCACGGAGATACCGTGACGAGATCCTGAGGCCCATTGTCGTGCAATTCATCTGCCGCCATCACTGTGTCAGCATGATAATGCATGGCCCTATGTTGCGAGCATCTCTACACAATTTCTGGATGCTGAAAATGTCCCAGTTCTTCCATGGTCTGCATATTCACCAGACATGTCACCTGTTTGAGCATGTTTGGTATGCTCTGGATTGACGCGTATGACAGCGTGTTCCTGATCCTGCCAATATCCAGCAACTTCGCATAGCCATTGAAGAGGGGTGGTACAACATTCCACAGGCCACAATCAACTCTATGCGAAGAAGATGTGTTGCGCTGCATGAGGAAAATAGTGGTCGCGTTGCTGCATGTTGCGTTTTATATTTTTGTTCAGTTTAATTGTTACCCAGCAACAATTTGATATTGATATAGAAATGGTTGCATTGGGCCTTTTTAAATGCAATCCTTTAAAATCTATTTAGCAGTGTGTGTTTATCTCTGTGCAGCTGTGAGAAACTATCCATCACTCAATTTCTGTCTGGAAGATGTGTGGCGATGTGGACAACCAATATTATCCTGCATCTGGGTTGTTACAACAACCACTGACTCATTAGGGAAGGCCTCTTGGAGTTGGTGACTGTACGTCACCGGACTGTCTGTACGTCACCGTCACCTGTCTGTGTGCTCGTGTTTTTTTTGACCGTGTGTGTGTGGCTGTAGCCATAGGGCACCACCATCAGCTGCAAGTGTCTGTCTTAAGACAAAAAGCCATCAAAGGGAGGAAAATCTTCTTAATGGAGATTAAGAGCCTCAGTATGAATAGAGTAGTGGAGTAATCCCCCTGAGACTGGTGGGACGTGTGGATTGTTAGGCACACACACACACACACACACACACACACACACACACACACACACACACACACACACACACACACACACTGAGACATATATAGAGCAACGTACACACAGAGTAAAATACGCACAACCTTAGACACATGCTCACACACAGTCTGAGACACATACATACACTAAGACAGACTGAGACACACGCACACAGAGACACACACACACTGTGTTACTCCTAGAATGTGAGTGCAAAGGGGTGTGAAAGTTCTTAAAAGGTTTGTACATTGGTGCCCTCTGGGTGTCAAAAGTTGTCAGGACATAGAATGAGCGGTAGGGGATACTGAGAGAGTGTGCGTGCGCATCCTTGCGTAGGTATGAGACCTATAGAGAAAAAGGAATAGACAGAGAATACTGTGATGGAGCAATGAGAAAAGTGTGTGTGTCTCATCCAGTGCCCAGCCACCCACTCACAGTACAGTCTATGGAAGTACAGACTAGGGTTAACACTGCAACTCCCAACACAGAGTGAATACACACACAATCTATCTCTCGCTCTCTCTGCTATGCATTCTCATGATCCACACAACTCCTAGAGTACTCCGACAGCGGCACACATGGCATAGCCACATCTCGATTCCAGAGAGTGGTCATTGATTTCACATGTCAGAGTACAGTTACACACACACACACACACAGCACAGTAGATTGTCTACATATCCCCAACCCTAATTTCATCTCGCCAGCCTACACTATGGAACAAGGTTCTTCTTGTCGATATTACTCCAGTCAGCATGTGATTAAAAGAAAGTACGTGTGTGTGAGAGTGTGTTTCAAAATGGCACCCAAAAGCCTTCAGAGATATATATATATATATATATTTGTGTGTATGTTGTATCTGTCTACTTGTGTGTAGCGGCAGCTACAGGCAGGCACTGAACCACTCAAGGGAAAGGGTCCCTCCCCCCATCAGAACCATGAACTCACTGAACCGGACCTGACAAAGAGAGAGAGGAAAAGTGAAAGAAAAGGGGGGTGGGGGTCGAGAAGAGGGAGATGGGAAATGAGCAGAGCAGAGAATCATGGAATGCAGCTAGTATAAAGACAGTTTGAAAAGAAAAACCTGAAAAGTTCAACAGACACTTGACCAGAATCCAACATTCATAGTTACCCCTATTCTTGACTTCTAATTCTAAAATACTTGACTTTTTTTATCAACAATTGAAGTTAAACTGGTTTTATATATAAATACTAGGTATTGGCTAATTTGTGCATGTTATGAGCAGTTTTGCCCATTGAAGTTAAGAACTCAACATTTTAATGTTGCACGTAGCTCCAATACCCACAGCATACAGGGCCATATGTTATGCAGAATATGTACTTGTTGGCAAAATAGATCAAGCAATAAATCTGGGCACTAAATTGTATTATCCTTGGATGACGTCCTTGGATGAAGGAATGCGAATGCAGCATCTCATTGAGAGGAAGTGTGTGTGTGTGTGTATTGTCTCTGGTGTGTGTGTATTGTCTCTGGTGTGTGTGTATTGTCTCTGGTGTGTGTGTGTGTATGTGTATTGTCTCTGGTGTGTGTGTGTCTGTGTAACGAAGAACAGACTCTGAGATGGTGTTAGCCCATGAATGGAGGATTGTGTCTGGGCATTCAGGGCTCCTGCGACTGGAGAGGCTGGTACAGCAAGAGACGGAGAGGAACTTTTTTTCTCTATATATTTTTCTCCCTTCCCTCGTCTGTTAAAGCTTGCACAAGATGCTGTTTTATCAAAACCTTGGAGCATCAGCATCAGAACTTAAGCGCGTCTTGAAGGAATAAGGATAGGATCATTTTGGTTTTACCTACCGAGTGAGGTATGTTGGGGGTTTTGGAGGGCTTTAGCAAAATTTTGCATTCGATCTCGTTAAGTAGTTTGTAAATCAGCATAAGATTGTTTTTAGTTGGTTCAGTTATGCAATACTGTATAGATAGTTTGTTTCATTCCCTTGTTGTGCAGTGACTGAAAACTGATGTTTTCCGCTCTGAGATAAATAGTTTTTCACATTTCTTTTTTGGACCCTATGGTATATAAAGGAACATGTTTGTTTTCTTCAGAAACTGTATCCTATATAGAGTAGGCCATATTTAATAGTTATAGCTTTGATAGGACTTGTATTTTGGTATCTAATCTTGCTCCTGAAATGGTCAACGTCCTGCTCTATCCTGTCAGACTAACACACCAGGAACTCCAAAGAACTCTGCTTAAATATAAATGGCAATGGTTTTAGAATAACTTTCAAGTGTAATTTTAACCTAGACTCCAATCGTCTCTTTTGAAACCTAATTTACACAGTGATTTAGCGTGACACACCAAATATCATAAGCCGTCTTAAAAAACATGACCAATATATAGTCGTGTCGCTTCTGCAATGTTATGATGAAAAAACAGGAGTAGGTGGAAGTTGCGATCGCTCCCGTAACTTTCAATTGGGCCTTACTTTCCAGGTACCTTCAGGAGGTGGGCTACACGGACACCATCTTGGATGTAAAGTCCCAGAGGGTCAGGGCGCTGCTAGGCCTGGCTGGAGACTCCGGAGAGAGGCCGTCGGTCAGGAAACCGGAACCCATGGTCAACGGCACCGAGCTATCTTTTCAGAAGGACAGCGGCATGATCAGGTGAGCTACCGCTAACTGCTAATGACTATTGCTGCTGTTATGGTCATTGCTGTGATAAATGCTGTTGTGGTTGGCGCTATTGCTATGGTTAAGGCTAAATCCTATTGTTATTGCGATCATTAATGCTGTTGCTAATGCTGCTGTTGTAGCTAATGCTATTGTTGTAGCTAATGCTATTGCTCTAGCTATTGCTAATGCTATTGAATTTTGCCATCGCTAATGCTATTGTTGTAGCCATTGCTAATGCTATCACTAATGGATAACTAGCATTCGTCAAGGAAGTCCAGTGACAAACAGTGTAGGGCTGCATGTGTAGGAGCCCTGCATTGTTTTTGTGTTGTCACTAACATCTGTCTCGTTTTCTCTCTCTTCTGTCCGTCAGTAAACCTGACATGTCTGACTCGGCCACTGTCCTTGAGGCCTTTAAGTTCATAGAAAGCGCCGCCGCCGAGTTTAGCGACGAGGATGATGACGAAGACAGCGACGGGAGGGACAAGACCATTATGAACTTGGCCACTGTAAGCAAGGACACACAAACATTCATGATCTGACTTGGGCATCTTCATGGTGCAATGGCTACAACAATAGAGTAAGAACAGTAACAGATTGAATTAGCGACAGGCATCAATAACACTCAAGGAGAACCAGTACCAGTCACAAGCCATGTTACTGAATTCCTCATACTTCATTCTAGGGTGGTGATAAGTGAAATTGTGTAACTACATTTTATGTTACAAAATACATTTTAGCAAGACAAATATGATTATTCATTTTCTGAATCATTCAGTGGGGTCTTTCTGTAACATATCATTAACATTATATCTAAAAAGTCAGATTTTGTAACCGAGTGCGGTGTTGACGTGGTGATGCAGGTTTCTCTTAACTTTTGAGGATTTTACCTTTTGTGGTCGTTGTCTCCAAAGTTGTTTCCATGGGTCACAAAAAGCTACATTTGCATGACACGAGCTGAATTAAATGTAAAAGGCTTTTAAAATAAAACGCTCAGTGCTCTATTGACATTTCAGGGAAGTTTGTTTTTGTGAGAAATCTTTGAAAAAGAACAGGAATTTTGAATTAATATGAAAAGCGTATAATACAATATGAAAATACTACATGTCATGACTCAAAATCAATATCCATCTTACCTATATATTGTTTTATGTCCTGTGGATTCAAGAAGAAATATGACAAGTTCAGCGGGAAAGTGAGCCTGTCAGGTAGCAGGTAGCCTTCATTCTTGCACAGAATCCAGCCTAGTTTACGCAATGCAATTTTCCCTTTTTATTTATTTATTTAACCATGATTTTGATTGGACCACCCTACTCATTCAGACCTACTGTTTAACACTCAATTCATTCACTCACTCAGAACCCCTCTCTGTCTCTTCAACCCTCTCTGTCTTCCACAGATGGTGAGGAAGAAGACGTCTTCTTCCCCCTCCTCATCCTCGGACATGAGTGACGACCCGGACACAGAGGAGGCCCTGAAGGGCTTTGACTTCCTGGCCAGCCCAGATGAGATGGAAGGATCGCCCGATGTCCGGAGTGTCGAAGACAGCGGTGACTGGGGTGAGGGGTGTTGGTTGGTGAACACTCAAACTAGAATAGTAAAAGTTTACATGTGGACCAAAGAGGGTCGACTAGTAGGCCTAGTCAACAGTGAAGGGGAAATTTTGACCGCGGATCATAATTAGGACAGTGGGGACAGTCATGTATTCTCAGGACACTAGAGCATAAAAAGGACAGGAGGGCCATAGAAAGAGGACAGTAGACCAAAGGGAGGACCAGTGGATCATAGCAGGAACATTGAGTGTAACTTGGTTTCTAGCTCTAGGGCCACAGAACTGTCTCCACTGAGGGGACCTACCCTTTCCTCAGTCGCCCACTCACACAGCACCCTGTATTCTCTAACCTAGTCTTCATACAAAGACACAGCTGGCCACCTGCCTACTAATGTAGCTCCCTTATCCCCTTCAGCTAACAGAGAACCCCCTTCACTCCCGTCACCTAGCAACGCCATGTGTTTATCTCGACTCTATGACAAAGGGCATTCCCACGCAATCAGTGAGTCAGCGTGTCACAGGTCAGACAGCAGTCAGTTTTCAGCCAAAGAGGATGGATGCTGTGGCGTCACTGGTTGTGTGACAGTGGAAGCCAGAGGGATCCAGTTGAAGACAGCCTATGTTCAAAGTAAATACTAAGTCGTATGCTAGTGTAGACATTAGAACGCAGCAAATGACAAATTGTCTGATGCATTGACAATCCAGTTATTTTTATAAATACTTTAATTCAATAGTAATTCATATAAATAATGGTGACTATAAAAAAAAAAACACATCTTGTATTATTGGGATAATTAGGTAAACTTGCGTGGGAAACTTGAGTTCGCATTTCTTTGTTAACAATAATTGAAGAAGCCATGAGCTGAACACACAGCAATGGATGGATGGTATTAAAGGTCCAGAGGCAGCGAGGCGCTTAGCTGATCAGTTATGAAACAGAGTTGTCATCAGCAGCTCTGTGTTCACCACCTCCTCTTGATTCCACACTGCCGCTACAGACCAATGATGTGTCCCAAATGGCATCCTATTCCCTATATAGTGCACTATTTTTGACCTGAGCCCTATGGACCCTGGTCAAAAGTAGTGCACTGTATAGGGAATAGGGTGCCATTTTGGATAGAATCAGAAACATCTGTCGCTGAGGGCTGCAATGGGGAAAATAGAAGGGAAAATAGAATATCCGTTCTGTTTACCATATATTATATGATCATGCCTGCATCTGAAATTAGAAATATTAATATGCTTATAGGTATAGATACAGATAACTCTGCACATTAATATACTTTTTTGTTGTTGAAATTCATTATTTGGGGGATTTTTTTTGTTCTTTAGCCAGCTTACGCTATAAAACCTACATGGTTGCTGCTTTTGATATATAGAACATTTCAAAACATGACAGAGTTATTGAATGACATTGCATTTTGGGGGGGGGTATTGAATGTTATTTGCATTATTTTAACATTAGCATGTCGTTGGTATGCTGTTTGCTGCTATTGATGTTGCGGCACAAAGGACAAAGCCTTGCAGAGACTGAGTGAGGCATGGCGGCTGTTCCACCATATGCTTTCTTGTCACCTAATTTGGCAGGACACAGCTTTCTTTGACATTTAATATTTTTGAATACATTAATGCAAACATTTTCAGGATTGCTGCCAGCCATCAAATTAAACATTTGATGTCCGCTGTATTTTTATTTTTTTTGTCGGAAGCCAATCTGGCTTTTTACAACTTTTTTTTTTACCCCCCCCAACCCTTTGTTTAATGGCAATTTTTGTGTTTTGTACGTTTGTGTTTTTATGTTTCCATGTCGAGTGGTGCAAAAACTGTAACCCTCAGGCATGACTCAATTCTCCCTTTCCATCCCTGTCTGTTGTCGTATGAGAAGAGAATTTGACCGGTTCTCTTCCTGACTGACCCCAATGTGTTGACATCATCAAACCCCTTATAGTTGCTTTGAGAGAGGCCCAAATGCCTGTAGAAAACATGAACTTGGGGCTCTCGGGGGGAGAAAAAAAGTGTATCAGGAAGAATTTCCATCACACACTTTTTTTTTTACATACCGCAGCAAATGGCGATAATGCAACACTGTACATTGCGGGTCTCAAACCAAGGTCTCCCAGCCCGTAGGCAAACTTGCTAACCACTGCTCCGATAGGGGTAACACACTTGGGGGGGGGATCTTAGGCAAGTGTCTCTGCAATACATTTTACAGGCGATATTAGGATTAAAGAAGCCATCTTCACTTGAACCACCTTTAATTTCATTACACTTTGGATTTGAGTTTCGTTAGGTCTGGTTCAGAAGAAAGTTCTGGACACTGACCGGCTTCTCGGGTTTCTGTCCCCCCCCCCCCCCCAACCCCTTCCCTCGGGTGTAGAGAAGGAAGAGCAGTGCCCCATGCCTGAGGCCTGGGACGTGGACCAGGGCCTCATAGCCCAACTCAAGGAGCAGTACAGGAAGGAGCGCAAGGGCAAAAAGGGGGTGAAGAGTAAGTCCTATCAGGCCTTCCCTTCTCTTTCTTTCCATTGCGTTTCTATCTTTCATTCTTTCTCCTTGTTCTGGCGATAAGAGCTCCTCTCTCAGGTTGAGGTGAACTATGTCATGCAAAAATGATATTTAACAGACACGTTAAGCACGTTAGAGACACTCTCTTCCTCCCATCGCTTCGTTTTGGCGCACCTTTTCGGCCATCTAGTACCCCTTCTCTATGTTTGTCTTTGCTTGTGTGTGGCTCTGTGTGTACATGTTTGTGTTTTAACATTTCAATGCGATTGCAATACCCTGCCTCCCCTCACAGTGATCAGACCCGTGCAGGATAATTTGATCACTATTGTAAGTGGTCGATCACTATAACCACATTCACTATAAGAAAAGTGCACTGTACTGCATTCCTAACCCTCTCACTGTGTCGACATTACTCATTGCAGTTTTAAGGTGCACCCATAGAAATATAATTACTAAAAAGAGCATAGCCCATCAGACCACAGCAATTTGACTGCACCCTCGTGGGTACACTCCGTATAGGTGACATGGCTCACCCATTATGGCCTCGTTTTCTAGGAATGGGCGCGCCCCTTCTAGTAATTCTATGTCTATGATTGCACCATTCTACATTTGAGACATTCCATCCCCGCTTCGTCATGTTTGTACCTGTCTTTATTATGTCATAGGTTATCAGCTGCACCTGTGTCTTTGTATGTGTGCTGGTTCCTTTTTTATTTCTCTGTATTTTTCAACCATTCCAACTTATTTTCTGTGAAAGTATATCAGTGTCAGTGACTTAACTCTCCTTTCCTCCCAACTTCAATTGCCTTCATTTTTCTATTAGTTATTTCTATGTTCTAGCTATGAAGTCCTCCTTCACCAAGCATCAGCCATGGACCTGCTTTTCAATCTGCTTTTAACGTCAGATCGTGCTGATCTGGAGATTGCCTGGCTGGATATCTGCCTTCCCAAAACGATTTTGTTGGGGGTGTGTTATAGGCCACCCAAGACGAATGCATTCTATGAAGGTCTTGAAATTGTGTTGTCAAATTATAATGATTCCCTGTTGAAGGAAATCATTTTGTTAGGGGATTTCAATACTGATGTCTGCAAAAAGAATAGCCCAACCCACAATATATTTATGCACTTTTGTAGATCACTTGCTCTGACTCAAATGATAAAAGAGCCCACCAGGATATGTGAAACAGTGCAAAGTATGATTGACTTAATATTGGTGTCTGATATATCTAAAATATCGCAGAGTGGAGTAATAGTATATGGAATCAGTAATCATGTTATTACATTTTGCACAAGGAGGATTTTTAAAGATATATTTACGTGTCACAAAAACAGAATCAGAGGTCTCAAAAAATACTCTGAAAAGTTTAGGAAGGAAGTGGGTAAAATTGACTGGTCACCTGTGCTAGATAGCGTAGGGGTAGACAGTGCCTGGGAAGTCTTTAAATGTAGATTCCTTGATGTGGTGAATGTGATGGCTCCCATTAGACGGGTCAGGGTAAAGCAGAGATCTAGCCCTTGGTTTAATCATGACATTCTAGAATCTATCCAAGCAAGAAATAAGGCCTTTAAAAACTCTCAAGAGCAGCATGATTTTGTCCAATATAAATGTCACAGAAATTAAGCACAGAGCAGAAGCAAAGAGGGGTTACTTTGCTGAGAAAATAATTGAGAACAAAAATGACCCTAAAAAGCTTTGGAAATAATTTAAGGAACTAGGCTATAGTAGTACTACCATAAACAAATTAAATAGTATTGGACTGAACATCAGGGGGAAGATGGTATATGAAAAAGCAGAGGTTGCCAATGAATTCAACTCTTTTTTTTTTTCTTTTTTTTTTTACTTCTGCAAGCTGGTTAGCAAGCTGTCCACCAGTTCTGGTTTGTATGGAAGCAACCAAGTCCAGAAGTATTATGTAGAGTTAGGGGTTCAGCCAAACTCTCTTTATTTTGCAAAGGTAGCAACAGCCAACATAGTCAGTATGCTGGCAGAGCTTAAATGCTCTAAAGCCACAGGCCTGGATAATATTCCTGCAAGGTTTCTTATAGATTCTGCTGAGCAAATTGGCCCTTGTATTACGTATATCGTTAATCTCTCTCTTGAACACTGTACCTTTCCCAGGGACATGAAACAAGCTAAAGTTATACCTCTATATAAGAAGGGGATAAAGTCTGACCCTGGGAATTATAGGCCTGTATCTATCCTCTGTGTAACATCAATGTTCTTGGAGAGAGTTGTACATGAGCAAATGTATGAATATGTTAACAAACAGGGTCTAATGTATGATTTTCAGTCGGGTTTTAGAAAGACATACTCCACTAATTCATGTTTACTTTACTTGACTGACTTCATCAGGAAAGAGATTGATGAGGGATATTTCTGTGGAATGGTACTGCTTGACCTACAGAATGCCTTTGATACAGTTAACCACTGTCTCCTGATCTCCAAACTAGAAGCACTGGGGTTAAGCAGTATATCTCTAGGCTGGGTAAAGTCCTATTTATCAGGAAGGGAGCAAGTAGTAGAGGTTAATGGTTCACTGTCTCATGCAATTTGTGGCGTTCCGCAGGGGAGCGTGCTTGGGCCTCTGCTGTTTTTATTGTATATTAACAATATGAAAGATGCTTGTTCTTGCCGTATTTTTCTTTATGCGAATGACTGGTGTCTCACAAAAGTAAAACTATGTTGGAGAGCGTACTTG
Source organism: Oncorhynchus masou masou (assembly GCF_036934945.1). Taxonomy (NCBI): domain Eukaryota; kingdom Metazoa; phylum Chordata; class Actinopteri; order Salmoniformes; family Salmonidae; genus Oncorhynchus; species Oncorhynchus masou. The sequence goes on along the minus strand of NC_088215.1, from coordinate 5,464,793 downwards.
GCACAGAGCTTACAAACATTAGCAAATGGCTTGGAGATAATAAGCTATCTCTGCACTTAGGGAAAACTGAAATAATTGTTATTTGATCCAGACCTAAATTGAGTAGGTCCTCTGAAATCGTCTGAAAGTGTGGAATTAGGGGGTGAGGTGCTGACTACTAAAACCTCTGTTAGCTACTTGGGATGTATCCTTAATGGAAGCTTGGGAGGTGTGAGCATGGCCAATAAAGTGCTTGGGAAGGTTAATGCCAAGACTACATTTTTGGCTAGAAAGTCCCAAGCTGCTTGATAAGGACTCCATGAAAGTGCTAGCTACTTCCCTCATTCAATGCCATTTTGACTATGCTAGTACTTCCTGGTTTGGGGGCTTATCTAAACTTATGAAGGGGGAAGCTCTAGATAGCCCAGAATAAGCTGATCAGGGTAGTATTGAAGGTGAGTCCATGTACTCACATAGGCAGGAGCTGCTTTCAGGAACTAAACTGGGTGTCCCAGATTAGACTAGGTTTGGTTTACAGGAGTATTTATGGTCCTGCGCCCAGATATCTAAGTGATTACTTTCCTCGTGTTATAGATGCACACAATCACAGCACCAGATCAGCTGTTGCTGATGTGTGCTTATACAGGTTCAGGAGTAATGCTGGGAAAGGTACTGTCTTGTATACTGGAGCCTCAGAATGGAATGAGTTGCCTCTGCCCATAAAAACAACGTCCTCTCTGGGCAGCTTTAAAAATAAAGTAAAAATATGTTTGATGTCTTCTGTGCCTGTATGAATAACCCCTATGATGTAACTGGAATGATGAGATGGATGTTCTTCTTCTCTGTTTTTGTTTTATTATTTCACTGCCATACTGTGTTTGATCTTGTCAAGCCATCTTGTCTCGAGGACCACAATGGAAGCCATTTTTTTAAATGGTTGAATTAATAAACTAAACTAAACTTCAATCTTATAAAGTTTCTCAGTTTCTTCCTGATCCTCTCTCTACACTACTACTTCTCCTCTTCCTCCCTCTCCTTTCCTTCTTTGTCTCTTCTTCTTCTCCATGATCCTCTTCTCATCTTCCTCATTCTCATCCCAGGGCCTAATCGGTCCAAACTGCAGGATATGCTGGCCAACCTGCGAGACGCTGAGGATCTCCCCTCCATGCAGCCCCCCGTGACACCGCCATCCCGGCCCAGCGTCCCCAGGCTCAACGAGCACGAAGTGGGCCACCCCGAAGAAGGTAAGACGAGAGCTTAATTGTCCCCAAAGGGTTTGAATTTACAGAATGCACAGTTTCCAAATATATATAATTGACTAAATAATTGAATTGACAAATTGACAGAACAATATCTAATCGGCCCAAATACCAATGATGGTTATGTTTCAGTAGAAGTCGTTTAGTGTTTTGACCTCTCTGTTTGTCCCTTTGTCCGTCTGTAAATGTTTCCCTACTTACTTGTCTGGTATATTTGCCTGTTTAATTTGTTTGTCTGGCTCTGTCCCTTTGCCTGGTCTGTCTGTCCATCTGTCCGTCTATCTCACTATCCATCCATCCCAGTGGAGGCCATGACGTTTCCGCCCACGTCAGGGAAGTCGTTCATCATGGGGCCGGACGAGGCGGCGGAAAGCGAGCTAGGCCTGGGCGAGCTGGCCGGTCTCACTGTGGCCAACGAGGCGGACAGCCTGGCCTACGACGTAAGCACCTCTGGGGGGGATTATGGGAGGATGGGGAGGTTGAGGGGAGAGTGAGCTGAGGCTGGGCAAGCTGGCGGACCTCACTGTGACCAACGAGGCAGACAGCCTGGCCTACGACATGATTACCTACCTCTGCGGGGAACGGAGGATGAGGAAGGAAGGGGAGGGTAAGGGGGGCGAGCTGGCAGCATGACTGTGGCCAACAAAGCCGACAGCCTGGTCTACCATGTGTGGCATCAGTCCTTCCTTACACGGGCCATCAAACACTGCCAGATGCAATGGCAAGGCAGCTAGTAATGAATGAAAACCTTTATTATGACAAAAACAACACACATTTTTGCCCCAAAGGGAATTTTATTTACATATCATGACCACAGCAATCATTAAAAAAATAAGTAAAATGGACATGGCAATCAACAACATTCAGCTAATCACATCAAAGGGCACCACCACCAAACAGTGGGCAGAATCATTCACATATTACATTTTCTGGTGTGTGTGTGTGTGTGTAGTGGGCATCAGCATTCACATATTACATTTTCTGCTGTGATTATTGGAGGACCAAAAAAGCCGATGCCGGTTTAAAAAGAAAAAGAAACAAAATATTTGTAATAATGACAATTACAACAATACTGAATGAACACTTATTTTAACTTAATATAATACATCAATAAATTCAATTTAGCCTCAAATAAATAATGAAACATGTTCAATTTTGTTTAAATAATGCAAAAATGAAGTGTTGGAGAAGTAAAAGTGCAATATGTGCTGGTTAAAACTGGTTAAAAAGCTAACGTTTGAGTTCCTTGCTCAGAACATGAGAACATATGAAAGTTGGTGGTTCCTTTTTAACATGAGACTAAAATATTCCAAGGTAAGAGGTTTTAGGTTGTAGTTAATATAGTATTTATAGGACTATTTCTCTATACCATTTGTATTTCATATACCTTTGACTATTGGATGTTCTTATAGACACTATAGTATTGCCAGTGTAACAGTATAGCTTCCGTCCCTCTCCTCGTGCCTAACTGGTCTCGAACCAGGAACACATCGACAACAGCCACACTCAAAGCAGCGTTACCCATCACTCCACAAAAGCTGCGGCCCTTGCAGAGCAAGGGGAATAACTACTCCAAGTCTCAGAGCGAGTGATGTTTGAAACGCTATTAGCGCACACCCAGCTAACTAGCTAGCCATTTCACATCGGTTACACCAGTCATTAGGCTGATAGGCTTGAAGTCATAAACAGCGCTGTGCTTGCGAAGAGCTGCTGGTAAAACGCACAAAAGTGCTGTTTGAATGAATGCTTACGAGCTTGCTGCTGCCTACCATCGCTCAGTCAGACTGCTCTATCATATCATATAGACTTAATTATAGCATAACACACAGAAATACGAGCCTTTGGTCATTAATATGGTCGAATCCGGAAACTATCATTTCGAAAACATTTATTTCAGTGAAATACAAAACCATTCGGTTTTTTTATCTAATGGGTGGCATCCCTAAGTCTAAATATTCTTGTTACATTGCACAACTTTCAATGTTATGTCATAATTCTGTAAAATTCTGGCAAATTAGTTCGCAATGAACCAGGCTGCCCAAACTGTTTGCATATACCCTGACTCTGCGTGATTGTTTTTTTTAAGATAAGTTTAATGCTAGCTAGCAACTTACCTTGGCTTCTGCTGCATTCGCGTAACAGGCAGGCTCCTCGTGGAGTGCAATGAGAGGCATGTGGTTAGAGCGTTGGACTAGTTAACTGTAAGATTGCAACTGACTTGCCTAGTGAAGGTATACAAATAAATCTTTAAAAAATCGGCGCTCAAAAATTCCCGATTTCCGAATTGTTATGAAAACAACTTGAAATCGGCCCAAATTAATCGTCCGTTCTGGTTAATTGGTCGACCTCTAGTGTGGAGCCTCATGGACAACTCTTTCAGCACTTAGGTCCCCCGGCCGGGGCAGCAAACATCTACTGCTTTACATTGCCGTGTAGCAGAAGATTGATTGATTTAGCTAGATTTAGAAACTTTGAGTTTCCAAACTGGAACACAAAGTAGAAAGGCATATACAGTGCATTAGGAAAGTATTCAGACACCTTGACTTTTTACACATTTTGTTACGTTACAGCCTTTTTCTAATATGGATTAAATAACTTGTCCTCATCAATCTACACAGTACCCCATAATGACAAAGCAAAAACAGGTTTTCAGACATTATTGCATCATATGGCAGGGACTGGGAGACTATTCAGGATCAAGGGAAAGATGAACGGAGCAAAGTACAGAGAGATCCTTGATGAAAACCTGCTCCAACAGAACAACGACCTTAAGCACACAGCCAAGACAATGCAGGAGTGGCTTCGAGACAAGTCTCAATGTCCTTGAGTGGCCCATCCAGAGCCCGGACTTAAACCCGATCAAACATCTCTGGAGAGACCTGAAAATAGCTGTGCAGCGATGTTCCCCATCCAACTTGACAGATCTGCAGAGAAGAATGGGAGAAACCCCACAAATACAGGTGTGCCAAGCTTGTAGCGTTATACCCAAGAAGACTCCAGGCTGTAATCGCTGTCGAAGGTGCTTCAAGTAAAGGGTTTGAATGCTTATGTAAATGTATATTTCGTTTTTTTATTTTATACATTTGTTAAAATGTGCTTTGTCATCATGGGCTATTGTGTGTAGATTGATGGAATTAAAAAAATATATATATTTAGAATAAGGTTGTAACGTAACAAAATGTGGACAAGTCAAGAGGTCTGAATGCACTGTGTATACAACCTATTTTTCAAAGCCTGAGCCAGTTATTGACAGATGAGACTTGTAAGAAGTGTACACTGTGAGAAAACCTGCAGTTTACTGTATTGTATGAACCCCAGGTGAGTGAGTAGGAGGAGAGTGAAGTTTATACTGATCTTGGTTCAGTTTAGCATTTTCCCTGGTCATGATGAAGGTTAGGGTTGGGGAAGAGAAACTGATCCTAGGGAACTTCACCCCGGAGTGCTGGAATATTCGTAAAAATTGGGATCAAGCTGATTGGTAGTGTAGGTTTATGAGCAGAATAAATTCTCTTACTTTATTAACTCTGTGCTTATATACATAGGCTTTGAGCTAATGAGTGTAACTGCAAACAGAAGCCTTGAAGTCAATAATAATCCACAAAATTGAACCAAGCTTATGTAAGAGGCTGGTCCCCAGCTTTCAAAATGTCAATATTTAAACAGGCTAGTCTGATTAGCATGTGCTTTGACTTCCCTTTTATTGACACACACAAACACGCGCCTAGATGCATACACATTAATGCAAGAGTGCACATACAGAGGCACATGCGTGCACATACACGCACTCCAGATCAATTGAATGCGAAATGAACTCTGCTGTTGTATTGCTGTAGAGAGCTAGCATGAAGAATGAGGTTGGGATTGAAGAGACTGTTATATTGCTCAGTTGGACCCTGTGTGGGAGGATACCATAATGTTCTAATTATATTTCTAGGATGGACACTCATCTCAAAATAGGCATGGATTTGTGTGCATTAGATAACATTAAAGTTTGTATGGTAACTTTTATACTAAGATATTGCAGCTCCAACAAGCAGGAAATGAAAAGGATATGCAGTGACAATCTACTGTGGTCAAGCACAAGGGGCACTTTGCGTACATACAGTTGAAGTCAGAAGTTTACATACACTTAGGCTGGAGTCATTAACTCGTTTTTCAACCACTCCACAAATTTCTTGTTAACTAACTAGTTTTGGAAAGTCTGTTAGGACATCTACTTTGTGCATGACACAAGTCATTATTCCAACAATTGTTTACAGACAGATTATTTCACTTATAATTCACTGTATCACAATTCCAGTGGGTCAGAAGTTTGCATATGCTAGGTTGACTGTGCCTTTAAACCGCTTGGAAATTCCCAAAAATGATGGCTTTAGAAGCTTCTGATAGGCTAATTGACATCATTTGAGTCAATTGGAGGTGTACCTGTGGATGTATTCCAAGGCCTACCTTCAAACTCAGTGCCTCTGCTTGACATCATGGGAAAATGAAAAGAAATCAGCCAAGAAATTGTAGTTCTCCACATGTCTGGTTCATCCTTGGGAGCAATTTCCAAACACCTGAAGGTACCACGTTCATCTGTACAAACAAAACACCATGGGACCACGCAGCCGTCATACCTCTCAGGAAGGAGACACGTTCTGTCTCCTAGAGATGAACGTACTTTGGTGCAAAAAGTGCAAATCAATCCCAGAACGACAGCAAAGGACCTTGTGAAGATGCTGGAGGAAAGAGGTACAAATGTATCGACATATCCTGAAAGGCCGCTCAGCAAGGAAAAAGCCACTGCTCCAAAACCGCCATAAAAAAACAGACTACAGTTTGCAAATGCTCATGGGGACAAAGATTGTACTTTTTGGAGGAATGTCCTCTGATCTGATGAAACAAAAATAGCTGTTTGGCTAAAATGACCATCGTTATGTTTGGAGGAAAAGGTGGAGGCTTGCAAGCTGAAGGACACCATCCCAACCGTGAAGCCTCGGGGGTGGCAGCATCATGTTGTGGGGGTGCTTTGCTGCAGGAGGGACTGGTGTACTTCACAACAATTATGGCATCATAAGGAAGGAAAATAATGTGGATATATTGAAGCAACATTTCAAAACATCAGTCAGGAAGTTAAAGCTTGGTCGCATATGGGTCTTCCAAATGGACAATGACCCCAAGCATACTTCCAGAGTTGTGGCAAAATGACTTAAGGACAACAAAGTCAAGGTATTGGAGTGGCCAGAACTGAAAAAGCGTGCACAAGCAAGGAGGCCTAGAAACCTGTCTCAGTTACACCAGCTCTGTTTGGAGGAATGGGCCAAAATTCACCCACCGTTTTGTGGGAAGCTTTTGGAAGCTACCTGAATTGTTTGACCCAAGGTAAACATTTTAAAGGCAATACTACCAAATACTAATTGAGTGTATGTAAACTTCTGACCCACTGGGAATGTGATGAAAGAAATAAAAGTTTAAATAAATCATTATCTCTACTATTCTGACATTTCACATTCTTAAAATGTGGTGATCCTAACTGACCTAAGACTGGGGATGTTTAGTAAGATTAAATGTCAGGAATTGTGAAAAACTGGGTTTAAATGTATTTGGCTAAGGTGAATGTAAACGTCCGACTTCAACTGTATTTAGAGGCTTGGTAAAGAGCATAGCACCACTGAACTTGCATAACAAACAGTAACCAACCTTAAGTCAGCTGCGTAAGTGTCTTTTTGTAAATTGAAATAAATAAGACAAAACTAGTGACTCCTAGCTTGCTATACCTTCTGAAACATTATTGTACAGGACTACGGCTTGAATCCTAATACTAATAATAATATTTTTCAGATCTTCTATATTGCTTGCTTAAAAAAGCTAAACAAAAACAATCAAATAACAGCTATATGACAGAGTAGGTCTGGACTGTGATTTTGAGGCTTTCAAGCATCCAACAGATGGAGCAACAATCAAGAGGGAACCACATGGCTTGAGCAGAGGTAGGAGTTTGTCATATGGGGGACATCTGTCTGCAAATCTCCAACTGACATCAATACTCTTTGCCATTTTACTCAGGTGACCAACAGTCAGGATGCGCTGCGGAAGACGTGGAACCCCAAGTTCACGCTGCGGAGCCACTTTGACTCCATCCGGGGCCTGGCCTTCCACCCCGTGGAGCCCGTCCTGGTCACTGCCTCCGAGGACCACACCCTCAAACTGTGGAACCTCCAGAAGACCGCCCCCGCCAAGAAGTAAGAGTTCACATAGGCCTACCCTGCTGTCAGTCAAACACCTGGATCATATTTACTAGACCCCAAACAATTCAAATGTTTGCCTTCATTTAACCAGGTAAGTAATTGAGAACACATTCTCTTTTACAATAACGACCTGACCAAGATGAGAGCGATACATAGTAATAAAGAAACTCTCGGTGTGCACTAATGAATATGACCCAGTCAAAGACCATTATGCTTTTAAGCAGGTACTTAAGTAGTGAAAGTGGATAACTTGGTCACTTTCAATGGGGTAAGAGTCATGTGGAATTGTTAAGAGCACTATAGTAAAAAGGCAATCGATAGCTAAATTATGCCTTTTTCTTATACATTTCTGATGGCTGTTATGGGACATTTGGTTTTAGTTTGTGTATGCTTGTTGGATATGTACATCAAAGATAGTTATGTCCCCTGTCTGTCTTCCAAGGTGTGCTGCCCTAGATGTGGAACCCATCTATACTTTCAGGGCCCATCGGTGAGTAAGCTACCTTATCCACTATAACCCAACCTTTTTAATAACTTGACAGCTGAACTGATACTCTTGTATACATGAATACTTTGTTCTATCAAATGTATTCCATACAAACCATCAAATGTACATATTCACATACTTTGTATCTTTGCATAAGTAAAACACTACTAAAGTGCAATGACAAAGTGTTGAATTTTGTAGTAACAGGTATTGCCACTTTCTTCTGTAGGAGTGCGGTGTTGTGTTTTGTCTTCCCAAAACAAGTTGAAGTTAATAATGAGATGAGTTTTCCTGTCTTCTGTAGGGGTGCGGTGTTGTGTGTGACCATGAGCTCCACAGGAGAGCAGTGCTTCAGTGGGGGGGTGGATGGAACCATTCAGAGCTGGAACACCCCTAACCCCAATATTGACCCCTATGACTCATATGGTATACCCCCAGTTGCCTTAGCTACACCCCTGAATATTAGTACATCTCTCTTCTTTCTCTTTTTTCATATTCTCTTCATTTCTTTACTGTTCTCATCACTTTACTCTTCCTCTCTCCACTTCTATTTTCCCTTTCACTACATCGCTCTTCTAACTCTTGACATTCCTTTCATCCTCCTCTTTCACTTTTCTTTTTCTGTCTCCACATGATATTTCGTTCTCTACCATTCCCTCTCTCCTTTTCCCCTCCTTCCTATTAACTCTCCCCACCTCTTAATTCTCCACCTCTTCCTCTTCATAACTCTCCTTCCTTCTCTCCCTCTCTCTTTCCTGCAATAGAGCCCTCGGTGCTGCGGGGTGCGCTGCTGGGTCACACTGACTCAGTGTGGGGAGTGGTCTACAGCTCGGCCCACCAGCGCCTGCTCTCCTGCTCCGGGGATGGCACTGTGCGCCTGTGGAACGCTGCCAACACCTCCCCCGCACTCGCCATCTTCAATGAGAAAGGAGGTGAGGTGCTGAACGCAGATCAGATCGACGACATGATCCCCCAATAGACATATATTGGCTGTCCCACACAAACACTGCACTAAGATCAGTTCATAAAACAGATGCCTCACACATATTTTACTTAATGTTCCACAACGTCTGCTCTAGGATCCGCTTACAAAACACCAAATTCACCCTCTTACACGGACTGTCCCACATAACCACTGCTCTAGGATCCGCACATAAAATATATTTGTCATTTCACGCTATACAATGCCCCATAGTTACTCGGGGTCGCGACACCATGATGAAGATGGCACCGGAGGGGATGGCTGCCGTTTTATGGGCTCTTAACCAGCCGTGCTATTTAAAAAAAAATATATTCCACATTGTTTGTAACTTATTTTGTACCCAATGTTGCTGCTACCGACTCTTATGACTGGAAAGAGCTTCTGGACATCAGAACAGTGATTACTCACCTTGAACTGGACAAATCATTTTTCTTGAATGAGTCAGATGAGAGGGATTTACTCCAGACACCCGACAAGGCCCTCATCCCCGTCATTCACAGGAGAAAGAGACTGAGATATCGCAGAAGGAGATCGGGGTGCCTTGTAAGGATCCGGCGACGAGTAGCTAATCTGCCTTTGCCATTGGTACTATTGGCCAGATAATAAAGAGGATGAACTACAAGCACGTAGATCCTACCAACGGGACATTAAAAACTGTAATATCTTATGTTTCATCGAGTCGTGGCTGAACGACGAAATGAATAACATATAGCTGGCGGGTTATACAGTGTATCGGCAGGATAGAACAGCAGCCTCTGGTAAGACAAGGGGTGGTGATCTATGTATATTTGTAAACAACAGCTGATGCATGATATCGCAAGGTTTTGCACGCCTGAGATAGAGCATCTCATGATAAGCTGTAGACCACACTATCTACCAAGAGAGTTTACATCTATATTCTCCGTAGCTGTCTATTTACCACCACAAACCGATGCTGGCACTAAGACCGCACTCATTGAGCTGCATACGGCCATAAGCAAACAGGAAAGTGCTCATTCAGAGGCGGCACTCCTAGTTGCCAGGGACTTTAATGCAGGGAAACTTAAATCCATTTTACCTCATTTCTATCAGCATGTTAAATGTGCAACCAGAGGGGAAAAAACCTCTAGACCACCTTTACTCCACACTAAGAGATGCGTACAAAGCTCTCCCTCGCCCTCCAATTGACACATCTGACCATAATTCTATCCTTCTGATTCATGCTTACAAGCAAAAACTAATGCAGGAAGCACCGGTGACCCAGTCCGTAAGAAAGTGGTCAGATGAAGCAAGATGAAAAGCTACAGGACGGTTTTGCTAGCACAGACTGGAATATGGTCCGGGATTCTTCCGATGGCATTGAGGCGTACACCACATCAGTCACTGGCTTCATCAATCAGTGCATAGATGTCGTCGTCCCCACAGTGACTGTATGTACATACCCCAACCAGAAGCCGTAGCTTACAGGCAACATTCGCAATGAGCTAAATGGTAGAGCAGCGGGACTCTAACCCGAAAGTTTATAAGAACTCCCGCTATGCCTTCCGACGAACCATCAAACAGGCAAAGCGTCAATGCAGGACAAAGATCGAATCATACTACACCGGCTCCGACACTCGTCGGATGTGGCAGGGCTTGAACTATTACAGACTACAAACGGAAGCACAGCCGCAAACTGCCCAATGACACGAGCCGACCAGGCAAGCTAAATTACTTCTACTCTTGCTTCGAGGAAAGTAACAGTGAAACATGCATGAGAGCATCAGCTGTTGTGGACGACTGTGTGATCACGCACACCGTAGCCGATGTAAGACCTTTAAACAGGTCAGCATTCACAAGGCCGCAGGTCCTGACGGATTTCCAGGACTCCGAGCATGCGCTGACCAACTGGCAAGTGTCTTCACTAACATTTTCAACCTCTCCCTGACTGAGTCTGTAAAACCAACATGTTTCAAGCAGACCACCATAGTGTTCTTGGGCACAGGGACTAAGGTAACCTGCCTAAATGACTACCGACCTGTAGCACTCACGTCTGTAGCCATGAAGTGCTTTGAAAGGCTGCTCACATCAACACCATTATCCCTAGACTCACTCCAATTTGCATACCGCCCCAACAGATCCACAGATGATGCCATCTCTATTGCCCTCCACACTGCCCTTTCACACCTGGACAAAAGGAACATCTAAGTGAGAATGCTATTCATTGACTACAGCTCACCGTTCAACACCATAATGCACTTAAAGTTCATCACTAAGCTAAGGACCCTGGGACCATACACCCCCTCTCTGCAACTAGATCCTGGACTTCCTGATGGGCCGCCCCCAGGTGGTAAGGGTAGGTAACAACACATCCTCCACGATCCTCAACACCCCAGTGGTGCGTGCTCAGTCCCCTCCTGTACTCCCTGTTCAGTCATGACTGCATGGCCAGGCACGACTCCAACACCATCATTTGCCGAAGACACAACAGTGGTAGGCCTAAATCACCGACAACGATGAGACAGCCTATAGAGAGGTCAGAGACTTTTCTACACAGAAGATCATACAACATTATTACTTGATGGTCTCCTGAACTTCCCAATACCTTTCTGATGCATTTCAGTTACGTCAAACCATACCATCTTCATATTGAAATACTGTCAAAAATACTGTGACTGATTTGTAATTAGACTGTCATAGTCCCAATTTTTAAAAGTAAGCATTGGCCGTTGATTGCATAACTTTTTTTTACATGGTGGGGGTCGCAAAACATTTTTGATATCAATATGGGGTCGTGGGTCAATAAAGTTTGGGAACCTCTGAGTCAATTCAGAACACTACCTGCCCCAAAAAGAGGTCTGACCTAGGACACACCAGGTCCCCACAGCCAAACCCTAACCTCTCCACCTCTACCTTTATTGGATTCAGAGGTAAAACTGATCAAGAATTAGCTCCATAAAGAGTTACTCAATGCAAAAGAAGGTCTGACCTAGGACTGTGGTCACCACAAACAAATCCTGCCCCCTACAGCAGAACCACTGCTCTAGGATTAGCTCACAACCTTTTAACTCTGTCTGCTTCAGAACTGGGCGTCCCCACGTCAGTGGACCTGGTGTGCAGTGAGTCGGCCCACATGGTGACGTCGTTCAGCACGGGGGAGATCGGACTCTTCAACATGGAGACGCGGCAGCTGATCCTCAAGCTGGACCAGACTGGAGAGCCCGGTAAATTCCGCTGACATTTCTACACAGTGACTATATGGATTTGTAACTCGAAACAGAGTTTTTGAGTTCAATATGCGCTCACTACGTATTTTCTTGCATTCTCCCTGTCAACTCCCTTTACCCCTCTTGTCACAACATAAAGGTTTTATGTTTATGCATTAAAAGTCATACTCTTATTTTGTTGGTGTACTCGCTTCAGAAAGTTTCCTTAGCATATTTCTTTGTTTTATTAGCAACAGGGCAGAGCAGCTGGTATATCAGCACAGTCTGCAATATAACTCTAGTACCCACCTATTATATTATAGCTCTGTGGATGTTCAACTCCCTACTTTTGAATCATTTTGTCTTGAGTTATAACTCTCATTTATCCTGTTGTTCTGACAAATGACTACATGTAAATGAGAAAGAGTTTCCTGTCTTTTCACATCCACCCCGAACACACAGAAGCCCCGTGCAGGATCAACAAGGTGCTGAGTCACCCCACTCTGCCCATCACCATCACGGCCCAGGAGGACCGACACATCCAGTTCTTCGACAACAACACAGGTGAGATAGACAGCGGCCAGTTTGAACCGACATTCCAGCTAGAATGAAGATGAAATGTACACATAGTAAGACAAACACATTTTGTCACAGTATAAAGTGTACTTATAACAGTTGGTATAAATACAACATTGAGGACATTGATTTTGTACTCATTCTGGGTTCCTATTACAGGGAAATGTATTCACTCCATGGTAGCCCACCTGGACGCAGTCACCAGTTTAGCTGTGGATCCCAATGGCTTGTACCTGATGTCTGGCAGTAAGTATTTATCTGGAAACAGAGAAGTACTAGTGTTTTGTTGGTTAGCGTTTCATGTAATTACAGCAATATTGTTCCTTGCATAACTGGAGATACAAACTGACAGCGTGGCAAATATAATATCTGAGTACAGAAACGGAAGCCCCCCTGGATCTTTCTTGTGGAAACTTTCACTAAAAGGCAGTTGTATAATTGTAACATCTCTCTATCTTTCTCTCTGTCTCCCTCTCACTCTACCTCCCTATTTCTTTACATTTTTATTCTCGCCATCCTCCACCGTGTTAGGCCACGACTGCTCCATCCGCCTGTGGAACATGGAGAGCAAGACGTGCATCCAGGAGTTCACAGCGCACCGCAAGAAGTCGGACGAGGCCATCCACGACGTGGCGTTCCACCCCACCAAGTGCTACATCGGAAGCGCCGGGGCCGACGCGCTTGCCAAGGTCTTCGTATGACTGCAAATCCCAATGGCTAACAGCTGCGTCCGGCTCGAAGGACCATAAAAAAGGGGATTAGGTGTGGTGTAACTGAAGGGAGAGATGGAAGTTGGAGCCCAACTCAAAGGCAGTGTGGAAGGAAATGTAGTGAGGTGAATGGGTAACTAGCCACTGGTGTCTGAGTCTCAACCAGTGGCAGTCTAGAGTGAAGGTTAGACACCTGATGGTTTGAAAGCTGATAGGGATGAATGTTTTGAGAGAAGGCGGCTACTATCCTTCCACCGTATACTTCCTGTCCTACACACACACTCCCCAGCTAACCCGGGCGGGCCTGGGTGCTACAGCCAAACCAGGAGGAGACCAGTGGTCAAAGACCAAGTGGATATCCAGGAAATTCTCAAGACCTGTACTCTCATTTAGAAACATTGCATTTGTTTCCTAACTAACAGAAACACAAGACTCGTATTCTGCACCCCCACCCCACCCCAGCCACCCCTAAAGATTGTCTGTGTCTTCAATGTCATCATTTTCAAAGATTTCATGAAAATGTGCCTTTTTCGTCAGTCTTGCAAACAACGTTATTTTACAGTTTGTGTGCAACGTAGGAGATTTTACAGTTTGTGTGCAGTGTAGGAGTGGGCAGGGCGTTCAACAACAAGTTATAATTTATTGTCCAACATAGCACTGGACATTGTCTATTCCATTTGATCCATAAAACTACGTTTGAAAATAATTATTTTCATCGGATGTACACAGCATATATATGGCTAGTGGTCAATGTCACAGTACTGTTTCAATTATTGAACGAGGGAGTTGGGATCCACAATGGCGTCCAATCCACTGAAATATACAGTAGAGTGCCGAACTGGAGTCCCCCTAAAAAAATAAAAATTTAAAAGAAGTTTAAAGTAACCTGAAAGTCAGTTTGAAGTTGAAGTAAAGGTCAAGAGCCTGCATTTCCTTGATGTGTGATTTATTATAGCCTTTTCTATATGTCAATGTGGTTTTGTATGTAATCACAACAAATTGGAAATTACTCCATTATTTCATCTCTTAAACAAGTACAAATGTAGCTTTTTAAGTAGTGCCTATTGTCCACATACTTGTTTTGCTTTATCTTGAAAAGCCAAACCCATGAAAATAATTGCTAAATGACTTAAATGACAATTATTTAAATGACTTAAATAATTGAATTGTTTAATGAAACTTTGCTAACAAAATTCCTACATATTAGCCCATATGAATCTGTCACCTAAGTGAGAAGCCATCCTTGTATTCCAGCTTGCTTTGCTTCACTGTTGAATCAGTGTCCAGATCTAAATTGCCTGTACACAGCCAAAACACTGACTTAGCCAGGCCACATCCTTTCTTAAACTTCATTTAGTTTCCAATTAAATTGTAAATGCTTTTATGCTTCAGTTCTCCTAGGTACAAGGAGTGCCTATTTGGTGTTTGGATGTTCCATTCTTTACGTAAATAGGGCAGCAACATTGTAATATACTGTAGCAATATAAGTAGAAGCGTTAACTCTTAACAAGAACTGTCCTGTGACAATTTGCTAGCAGTAGATCAATTTCTCAAACCTTGTTTCACAATTTAACAGAATTGATTGATCAATGTTGTGGTTTGACCTAATTTGAATACATGCAGCTTTATCATGCATTTATAGTTGAACCAGACAAACTGCACTGAAAATGGTTTGCAGTGACACAATTATTCATTTGATTGTTTTTTTATTTGAGCTGTGTATTTATGCCTCTGTCATTTAAGCCAAAATAATCAACCAAGTATTGTCTTACAATGACAAGATGCTTCACATAGAGCCTGCAGATGTGAAGTTTCCTGCAACTGCTAAATTGGCTCTTTCAGCTTATAATGCTAAGTTAGCTCTTTTGCTAATGCTAAGTTAATGCTAATGCCAAGTTAGCTATGACTGCTAAGGTAGAGTCTTCATAGATATCCTGCTTGCCACTGTGCTGAGTTAGCCCCTTGGCTCCCATTTTGACTGCAGAACTGAGGTCTCTTAGTACTCAACTGTGTTTAGGCGATATGACCAGCACTGGTCAGAAAGCAGGGTAAATGCTTTATGTAATAACTGTTTGAAAATAGAATTTTGTCTAATTATTTTGAGCAATTACTAGTTTTTTTAATTTACTATACATGGTTGGTGAAAAAGGTAAATCCTTGTTAAATACAGGTAGATATTTTTTTAAAGAATATTTTCTGTTTTACTTGAACATTTAGGAGTTATTCCTTGGGGGATTTGTGTACTTTGTTTTTTTTGTAGTGGAGTGGTTGGAGATTTGCCGGTCTTATCAAAAGTTATGCCTTTGGTTGTGAGCACTACAAAACAATACAGATTTTGTCATTTATTCTCCAAGTTGTCTCATCTGCAGTTGAACAGTGAGAGATTAGGATTTCGCTATCTACCAAATGCTTTGGTCTAAAATAAGGACTGTTGAATGATGAGGATGGATCAAAATCTGTGGGGAATTTGGTGTGCTTGCGTTGTACAAAGATCTTTTTTTATTTACTTTGGTGTCAGGTAATTTTAGACAATGTAAGGGAGAGAACAAAAACGTGTACAGTTTTAAAGTATAAAAAAATGTATTTATTAACACAGTATATTGAGTGGCTAAACATGGTGATGTGAAATGGAGTCAGTATGTATGGTACCCTTGTCGTGGTAAACGTACAGTAGTCTCATCACAACACTGAGTCGTTGAACAAAAGAGGAGTTGGTATAGAGCCCCCTGCTGCTCACAATATGGAAGAACCATATTTCAGCAGGTTGGCTCTCATTTCATGTCTTTTAATGGGTATGTCCATGACAGAATAATGAGGGCTGACCATAGGCTAGTGTTTTTGTTTGTGTGTTTTTGGTCGTAGAGAACAACTTTAAATACTAGTCTTCTCCAAATCAGTTTGATTGAGCTGTCGTTTTTGAGACGGTGTGTCTATCATGACTGCATACTGTCGTCAATTGGAATAATAATAACCAAGCAAACAGTGGTCCTCCAGAACCAGAAGTCGGACAAGAACTAGGAGTTGAACAAAGAATTATTGTACTGTGATAGGCAGTGTTAAAGCAGAATGCTCGAGTCTAAATAGTGACTCATATATGCGTCAAATTCACTTGTCCATTCTGAGCAGCAGGGGGTGTTGCTTACGAGCAATACAAAGTGAATGAGAAGAGATCACACAAAACAAAGAACCTATTAATAACCAATGGGAAAATAAACAAGTCCTGGGCGAAACCAAGCTTGCCAATTGTAAATCAAAAGTAATTCCCCTTTTAACCTCCAGTTGTATAGAGAATTCTTTTCAGATGTGAATTTGATAAATATGCTAATTGGACTGTACATACAGTACATATAATTATTGTCATTATAGTTTATTCTTTTTTCATGATGTATTGTATTTTTTCTCAGATGGGGGATTGACAGATTTATCAATAACAACAATAAAGGAATATGTTGTATATCATACTGGTAATGTAGTATTTGTTTCCCACCTTTAGAATAATGCATTTCATTGGTTCAACATTATCACACATTTTCCATTCAAGTGTATACCTACCTATAGGAAAACGTATTTGATTAATATTTTAAGTACCCCATATTACATATTAATTGTAATCCAATTGCAATGTTTATACCTTGCAAAAGTTTTAAACATACAGTATTTTATAAATAAATCTAAGATGTATATTTTTTAAATACATAAACTGGTATGTGCATAAGTATCATCATTTGTTGACAATGTAGTACTTTTTTAAAAATGTTACCTTTATTTAACTAGGCAAGTCAGTTAAGAACAAATTCTTATTTTCAATGACTGCTTAGGAACAGTTGGTTAACTGCCTGTTCAGGGGCAGAACAACAGATTTGTACCTTGTCAGCTCGGGGATTTGAACTTGCAACCTTCCGGTTACTAGTCCAACGCTCTAACCGCTAGGCTACCCTGCCTCCCCACTTCTCCCAGTGTGTAAGAGACCACACACACCAGAACGATGCTCAGCCGAGCGCATTAGGGGCCGTTGCATCAATTACTTTTGCCGTGGGGTATGTCATAGGGAGCAGTGCCTGTTTTCTAAGCAAATTAACATGTAGAGTCGTTAGAAGATGACCAGAAAATGCTACCTGATATTCTGGTCAGAGGCACTCAGCTGACTGTTGTTTTTGTGTGTTCTATTTAAGGGTTCAGTTTTGAGGCTGGGAGTTGAACTCTTAACAGATGTTGTGTACGATATTGGGCACCAGCTTATGGAGGTCATCAAAGTCCTCCATGAAGAACAAGTGGTCCTTGACTGGCTCGCTGGCTATGTCTTCTAGCTGCTCCTGGGAAGCACAAGCAAAACCAATGGAGTAGGCAATTACACTTGTTCACACACACCATATATCAGTTTCTTTCACCATTCACGTACTTCCATTCAAATGAATCCATTCTCCGTCAAGGTAGTCCATGACCAGATTTAAAGATGAAAGCAATTCTGTGGAAAATGAAACCTTGCTTTCATTCACTCAAGTCACCCAAATGGGACCTTAAAAAGGAAGGAGAGGTGTCTTTTCAGTCTTCAAATAGGGCCTCTGTGTCCTGCTACAATTATTTTCCACCCCCCATTGTTCCCTCTTAGCCAATCCCCTCTTGACCCTCCCGCCCCACCTTGCTTACCTAACTGTAAGTGGCCAGAGCAGGGGACCTGACGTTGTCATATGAACGCCGTAATTGATAACTACCATGACCTTCTGCTTACTCCCGTTCAATTGTCTGGAAACTTAGCATGTGATGAACGCAATGGCAACCTTGTGCTGGTCCCCCCGCTCCAGTAGCTTATCCCCAAAATGGTGTCCAACACCTCCTCCTTTCCACCATATGCCCCAAGGCCTATCTCCAACCTCTGCTCATATGTATACTGCACTGACGCCACACGTGTGTCCATGGTTGATGTCGAACGTCGACGTAACATTGGTGACAAACTTGAGTAGGGTGTCGAAGTGGGCCGTGCCCATACTGCTGGAGTCATCCAGCAGAGGTCGTGAGGCATTGATGAGGTCGTGGGCATTGAGGTAGGTGCGGCTGCTCACCAGGCAAGGTGTGGAACACGCATTCCACGAGGGGCAGCGCGGTGGCGACTAAGGATAACCAACTGACAACGGGCAGGGAGAAGATGCCAGGCCGACACCACCTGTGGATGGGAAAAAATACAAAGGAGGATAAAGGAGAACACGGAGGTTGTCAGTTAAAGTGTGTTTAACTGATGATTCCTCATCAAAAAGAATGGATAATTGTGTAGAGATTAATGGAGAGCACAGTTGGATTGGTGAAAGCAATGACACTGTTGCCTTGCTTCATTGACCCAACCCTATATAGATCAGTGGCAACCTCAAAAAGGTTTAGGAAGTTATAAGAGCATTGGAACAGAGCCTGTGACCCATTCGTTCCTCTTTCAGAGCCCATTTTGACGTCTTACTTTGTTCTGAAAGTCAGCCTCTGCCATGTCCGGTCTCTCGCAGTTGTCCAGCCCCTCAACGATTACCAGGAACACATTGACACCTGACTCCCAGGCAAGCCTTAAAGCTTCCTCCACGTGGTCTGAGGGCCAACCATCCACCAGGACCACATCAACGCCTGTCCCCGATTACCATTGCTGTATGTAAAGTAGCGCTCATTAATGTGGGCCAAGGTCTTGCCTGGGACAACATTGACTTGTTTATTAGGATACGATAAAACATTTTTTTTATCTACGGGAAAACGAAAATGTGCGTTTCTTATTGAACATGTCCAGGTAGTCCCTCCCTGTTTCAGGTAGTCCCAGGAACAGTCAATGAGCGAGTGTTCTGTTAATATTGGTAATTTATTGGACAACGTGCAATCACTGGAGAATAAACTGGATGATTTCCATTCGAGACTATCCTACCGATGGAGCATTTAAAACTGTAATGTTTGCCCCTTAGTCGTGGCTGAACGATGACGCGGAATATATACATCGGCAGGACAGAACAGCTACGTCTGGTAAAACAAGGGCTTGGGTGTGTGTCTTTGTAAATAACAACTGGTACGCAATGTCTAATATTAAGGAAGTCTTGAGGTATTGCTCGCCTAAGGTAGAGTACCTCTTGATAAGCTGTAAACCACACTATCTACCAAGAGAGTTTTCATCTATACTTTTCGTAGCCGTCTATTTTCCACCACAAACCGATGCTGGCACTAAGACCACACTCAATGAGCTGTATAAGGCCAAAAGCAAACACGAAAATGCACATCCAGAAGTGGCGCTCCTAGTGGCATGGGACTTTAATGCAGGAAAAATTAAATCCATCTTACCTCGTTTCTACCAGCCTGTCACGTGCAACCAGAGGGAAACCTTTTTTAACCACCTTTACTCTACACACAGAGACACATACAAAGCTCTCCCTCACGCTCCATTTGGCAAATCTGACCATAATTATATTCTCCAGATTCCTGCCTGCAAGCAAAAACTAAACCAGAAAGAACAAGTGACTCCCTCAATACGGAAGTGGTCAGATGGCGAGGATGCTATGCTACAGGACTATTTTGCTAGCGCAGACTGGAGTGTGTTCTGGGATTCATCCAATGATATTGAGTAGTATACCACCTCAGTCACCTGCTTCATCAATAAGTGCACTGAGCTAAAGGCTAGAGCTGCCGCTGTCAAGGAGCGGGACAATAATCCAGACACTTATAAGAAATCCCGCTATGTCTTCAGATGAACCATCAAACAGGCAAAGTGTCAATACAAGACTAAGTTTGAAACCTACTACATCGGCTCCGATGCTCGTCGGATGTGGCAGGTCTTGAAAACTATTACGGACTACCCACCGAGCCGCCCAGTGACTCAAGCCTACCAGACAAGCTAAATGCATTTTATGCTCGCTTTGAGGAAAGCAACACAGAAGCATACATGAGAGCACCAGCTGTTCCGGAAGACTGTGTGTTCACACTCTCCGTAGCCGATGTGAGCAAGACCTTTAAACAGGTCAACATTCACAAGGCAGCGCGGCCAGACGAATTACCAGGACGTGTAATCAGAGCATGCGCGGACCAACTGGCAAGTGTCTTCACTGACATTTTCAACCTCTTCCTGACCAAGTCTGTAACACCTACATGTTTTAAGCAGATCACCATAGTCCCTGTGCCCATTAAAGCAAAGATAACCTGCCTAAATCACTACCACCCCGTAGATCTCACGTTGGTAGCCATGAAGTGATCATTTGAAAGGCTGGTCATAGCTCACATCAACACCATCATCCTGGAAACCCTAGACCCACTCCAATTCGCATACTGCCCCAACAAATCCACAGATGACGCAATCTCAACGGCACTCCACACTGCCCTTTCCCACCTGGACAATAGGAAGACCTATTTGAGAATGCTGTTTATTGACTACAGCTCAGCGTTCAACATCATAGTGCCCACAAAGCTCATCACTAAGCTAAGGACCCTGGGACTAAACACCTCCCTCTGCAACTGGATCCTGGACTTCCTGACGAGCCGCCCCAGTTGGTAAGGGTAGGCAACAACACATCTGCCAAGCTGATCCTCAACACGGGAGCCCCTCAGTGGTGCATGCTTAGTCCCCTTCTGTACTCCCTGTTCACCCACGACTGCGTGGCCAAGCACGACTCTAATAGCAACATTAAGTTTGCTGTTGACACAACAGTGACCGACAACAATGATGCAGCCTATTGAGACGAGGTCAGAGACCTGGCATTGTGGTGCCAGGACAACAACCTCTCCCTCAACGTGTGCAATAAACTACAGGAAAAGGAGGCAGGAACACACCGCCATTCACATTGACAGAGCTGTAGTGGAGCGGGTAAAGAGTTTCACGTTCCTTGGTGTCCACATCACCAACAATCTATCATGGTCCAAACAAACCAAGAAAGACGTGAAGAGGGCACGACAACACCTTTTCCCCCTCAGGAGACTGAAAAGATTTGCCATAGGTCCCCAGATCCTCAAACAGTTCTACAGCTGCACCCATCGAGAGCGTCCTGACCGGTTGCATAACGGCTTGGTATGGCAACTGCTTGGCATCCGACTGTAAGGTGCTACAGAGGGTAGTGCGTGTGCAGCCTGGGGCCAAGCTTCCTGCCATCTGGTACCTATATACTAGGCGGTGTCAGAGAAATGCCCAATAAATTGTCAAATACTCCAGTCACCCATAGATTGTTCTCTCTGCTACTACACAGCAAGCAGTACAGGATCACCAAGTCTTTTTGCTCCAATTTTCAATTTAATGCGGCTGCTTATCTTGGAAGGAATCTTATTTCAGTCATTAGCTAAAACAGCAGGGAGTGTTGGAGAGACAACAAAAATGTAAACGCATTACTGTGAAGGGATGAGCTTGAAGACAATTCAACTCCCCCGGCTCCCGGCTTGGTGTCACTCATGAATCTTAATGAGTATATGTGTATTACAGTGCCTTGTGTAAGTATTCAGCCCCCTTGAACTTTGAGACCTTTTGCCACATTTCAGGCTTCAAACATAAAGATATAAAACTGTATTTTTTTGTGAAGAATCAACAACAAGTGGGACACAATCATGAAGTGGAACGACATTTATTGGATATTTCAAACTTTTTTAACAAATCAAAAACTGAAAAATTGTGCAAAATTATTCAGCCCCTTTACTTTCAGTGCAGCAAACTCTCTCCAGAAGTTCAGTGAGGATCTCTGAATGATCCAATGTTGACCTAAATGACTAATGATGATAAATACAATCCACCTGTGTGTAATCAAGTCTCCGTATAAATGCACCTGCACTGTGATAGTCTCAGAGGTCCGTTAAAAGTGCAGAGAGCATCATGAAGAACAAGGAACACACCAGGCAGGTCCGAGATACTGTTGTGAAGAAGTTTAAAGCCGGATTTGGATACAAAAAGATTTCCCAAGCTTTAAACATCCCAAGGAGCACTGTGCAAGCGATAATATTGAAATGGAAGGAGTATCAGACCACTGCAAATCTACCAAGACCTGGCCGTCCCTCTAAACTTTCAGCTCATACAAGGAGAAGACTGATCAGAGATGCAGCCAAGAGGCCCATGATCACTCTGGATGAACTGCAGAGATCTACAGCTGAGGTGGGAGACTCTGTCCATAGGACAACAATCAGTCGTATATTGCACAAATCTGGCCTTTATGGAAGAGTGGCAAGAAGAAAGCCATTTCTTAAAGATATCCATAAAAAGTGTTGTTTAAAGTTTGCCACAAGCCACCTGGGAGACACACCAAACATGTGGAAGAAGGTGCTCTGGTCAGATGAAACCAAAATTGAACTTTTTGGCAACAATGCAAAACGTTATGTTTGGCGTAAAAGCAACACAGCTCATCACCCTGAACACACCATCTCCACTGTCAAACATGGTGGTGGCAGCATCATGGTTTGGGCCTGCTTTTCTTCAGCAGGGACAGGGAAGATGGTTAAAATTGATGGGAAGATGGATGGAGCCAAATGCAGGACCATTCTGGAAGAAAACCTGATGGAGTCTGCAAAAGAACAGAGACTGGGACGGAGATTTGTCTTCCAACAAGGTCTTCCAACAATGATCCAAAACATAAAGCAAAATCTACAATGGAATGGTTCAAAAATAAACATATCCAGGTGTTAGAATGGCCAAGTCAAAGTCCAGACCTGAATCCAATCGAGAATCTGTGGAAAGAACTGAAAACTGCTGTTCACAAATGCTCTCCATCCAACCTCACTGAGCTCGAGCTGTTTTGCAAGGAGGAATGGGGAAAAATTTCAGTCTCTCGATGTGCAAAACTGATAGAGACATACCCCAAGCGACTTACAGCTGTAATCGCAGCAAAAGGTGGCGCTACAAAGTATTAACTTAAGGGGGCTGAATAATTTTGCACGCCCAATTTTTCAGTTTTTGATTTGTTAAAAAAGTTTGAAATATCCAATAAATGTTGTTCCACTTCATGATTGTGTCCCACTTGTTGTTGATTCTTCACAAAAAATACAGTTTTATATCTTTATGTTTGAAGCCTGGAATGTGGCAAAAGGTCGCAAAGTTCAAGGGGGCCGAATACTTTCGCAAGGCACTGTATATGATTTTTATGTAGATCTACAATAGTGTTATGTACATTCCTTTTGATTGTCGTTTTTCAATGTTTTGTTTTCAATATGTTTTTAAGCGATTCTCATGTTTTTTTTCGGTAAGTGCAGATGAAGGAGGCCTCTTTGTTTAGGCTGTTATTTAATCAAAGGTTTCTCTGGTAAGTCAACCATCTCTGTTTCACAAAGTAAACAACGTTTGGAGGATTACACAAATCTTACAAGGCATTCTTGCAAGAAACATATGGTGTCTCATCCCTGGAAAGTCATCCCACCCAAACCATACTATTTATGTTGTTGTTTTTCTAAATTGCAATGAGTGTCAACCTTGCCTGCCTGCCATCCTGTTGCACACAATGAAAATATGCCTTTCAGCTTTATCAAGGTTATCTTCTATCATTTTTATGCATGTATTGTTGTCTCTACCTGGAGCAGCTTTATAAATTTTAATTGTCAAATAAGTCATTTAAAATCCTCTACGTGGCAACTCACCCACATTGGAGTGACCCCCTTTTTGGATGAGACGCTCTATAGCGCCTTTAAATTTTTTATATTTGTATTTATTTAACCTTTATTTAACCTTTTAACTAAGTCAGTTAAGAACAAATTCTTATTTACAATAACGGCCTACACCGGCCAAACCCGGACGCTGCTGGGCCAATTGTGCGCCACCCCATGGGACTCCCAATCACGGCCAGTTGTGATGCAGCCTGGATTCAAACCAGAGTGTCTGTAGTGACGCCTCAAGCACTGAGATGCAGTGCCTTAGACCGCTGCGTCAGTCGGGAGCCCGATTGAAGATCCCTGGGGTTGAGATGTGCCTTCAGTCCAAACTGACACTGGGAAAAACACACCTGTACTGTATTTGAACCAAGTTAATAATGCTTACCTATAATAATGAATCAATTAAAATATTGTGTCTTACATTGCAAGATGGCTGAGTAGGTTAGACCATGGTGCTGGCAACACCAGGGTGTTATTGAAAAAATGGATCACTGTCAGTGTTGACATTTACAGTTTTCATACTGGTCCCTCGTGGGAATCAACCCACAACCCTGGCATTGCAAGCGCCATGCTCTACCAACTGAGCCACACAGGACTACAGTTGGGTAAGTTACTTTGTTTACATGAACGCATGTCCTAATGACCACGTCAACCAATATCTTGTTCTTACATTTCTCTTGTTCTCTTCTAGTTGAGGGGAAAGGGAGGCAGCGCAGTAGGTCTGGTGGTGACAACAAAAGATCATTTATCTCTCCCCCCTCTCTCCATCATTATCCATCACTACATCAGTCAAAAATGTCTCTCTCTCAGGATGTTCATTAAACATGATGGTGAAGGAGGAGGCCCAGAGTGTGTCCCAAATGGCACCCTATTCCCTGTGTAGTGCTCTACTTTTGACCAGGGCCCATATGGGTCTGTTTGAAGTCTGTTTGACAGCCCTAAGGGGAGTAGTGCTGTAGTGATTACGACAAGTTTGTAGACTACATGGGAGCACCTCACCTTAGTCCATTTTCAGTTAGCTTTGACACGTTGACTCCCAATCAAAGCCTAGGAGATGGATGAGTGGCCTAGTGTGCTTCCCAAAAGGCACCCTATTCACTACGTAGTGCACTACTTTTGACCAGGGCACATAGGGCTCTGGTCAAAAGCAGTGCACTAACGTTATGTAAAGAATAAGGTGCCATTTGGGATGCATTAGTAGTGCCTGTCTGTCAGCTGCAAACCAGCACTACCTCTTTTAGTCTTTCTTCTGCCCCATCTTATCCTGTTATTTTCCTGTCTTCCTTTCTCCAACCACTTTAGCAATCCCCCCCTCTTGCCCTCTATCCCAGTATTTTGTCCAATTCCTTTTTCTTCCCTCATTTTATTTTCCTTTCTGCCCATCAGGCTCCATTTCTCTCTCTTATACCTCATAAAGGTAGTAGGTTTATACTGTACATATAACAGTGGCTAGTCAGATATATCCATTTAGAGTTCAAAATACTGTTCGTAATCAGCACAGTGGGTGGGGGGGGACGAAGAATATTTTGAGATACTTAACATTTCTCTCTCTATTTTCCTATATAGATGCCACTGTGACTTATACCTACAGCCTAATACTGTAGTAATTATAGTGATTGCAGCCCTGTAATCGAGTACAGTTGCGCGAAGCTGGGTATTTCAGTTACCCGTACTGAACGACGCCCAACTGGCTTTCTTTAGACTAGTTGAGTATCTGGAGCATCAGCATTTGCGGGTTCGATTACAGGCTTAAAAATGCCAGAAACATAGAACTTCCTTCTGAAACTCGTCAATCTATTCTGAGAAATGAAGGCTATTCCATGCAAGAAATTGCCAAGAAACTGAAGATCTCGTACAATGCTGTGTACTACTCCCTTCACAGAACAGCGCAAACGGGCTCTAACCAGAATAGAAAGAGGAGTGGGAGGCCCCGGTGCACAACTGAGGAAGAGGACAAGAATATTAGAGTACATTACAGTCTGAAGTGGCACACAACCATTAGTTGAGGCAATGGAATGCCTGCGCATCTAATCAGGCAGGAACTGGACCACAGAATGGACCATAGAGCAAGTCTCCCTCTCTCTCCCTTCACCTGTGAATGGCTGCAGTGCAGACACTGGCGATGGAGGCATAGATTCTTGAGTCGTACACATTCTGCTTAGACTGCCTGCACTAAGGCGGACATTGGGCAATGAATTCCGGATAGTCCACATTCCTGGCATGCGAGTCACAACTGGCGACAAAATGACAGATTGAAATAGAGTGAAAGATAGAGAGAAGGCAAACACTGATGAAAAACAGAGACACAGTGTGAGAGAAATCAGCATGTGAGAAAGAGAGCGACATAGAATGAGAGAGAGTTAGAGAGAGGGTAAAGTGGGTGAGAGGGAAGGAGTAAAAGAAGGGGTAAAATAACACGAAAGGCAGTCAGTCATTAATTATGGACTGCCTAAATGACAGCATTAACTGTCGCATAACCTGAGTATTCTGATCCACTGAGGCATGATTCCGCCTTACCTCTGCAATGTAACATTTTACATAGTTTTGTCCTCTTTGTCCCATTGGGGTTTGGCCCAATCACTACACATCAGCAGCAGAACTGTAAAGGCAATTGTTTTAGAATGAACCTGTTTTCAATAAAATAACATGGTAATAATTTAAGGTTGCTTAATCCTAGCTTGAGATTCAGTAGGGCAAAAAAGTATTTTAGTCAGCCACCAATTGTGCAAGTTCTCCCACTTAAAAAGATGAGAGGCCTGTAATTTTCATCATAGGTACACTACCACTATGACAGACAAAATGAGGGAAAAAAATCCAGAAAATCATTTTGTAGGATTTTTAATGACTTTATTTGCAAATTATGGTGAAAATTAAGTATTTGGTCACCTACAAGCAAGATTTCTGGCTCTCACAGACCTGTAACTTCTTCTTTAAGAAGTCCTCCACGTGTTACCTGTATTAATGGCACCTGTTTGAGCCCCTGAAATGTCTGGGAACTTGCAGGTGCCTTGGTGGAAGAGTTGCTTCTTAACACAGCACACATCCAACTCGGAAGCCAGCCGCACCAATGTGTCAGAGGAAACACCGTGCACCTGGCTACCTGGTTAGCGCGCACTGCGCCCGGCCCGCCACAGGAGTTGCTAGTGCGCGATGAGACAAGGATATCCCTACCGGCCAAACCCTCCCTAACCCAGACGACACTAGGCCAATTGTGCGTCGCCCCATGGACCTCCCGGTCGAGGCCGGCTTGAACCCAGAGTCTCTGGTGGCACAGCTAGCACTGCGATGCAGTGCCCTAGACCACTGTGCCACCCAGGCCTTTGAAATGTTCTTACTCTTTCATATGACTGCTTGACTTGTTGACTGCTCGATTCACACAGCAGACATTGGCTGCAGTCCAAACACTTAAAATACATTACATTTACATTTAAGTCATTTAGCAGACGCTCTTATCCAAAGCGACTTACAAATTGGTGAATTCACCTTCTGACATCCAGTGGAACAGCCACTTTACAATAGTGCATCTAAATCATTAAGGGGGGGGGGGGGTGGTGAGAAGGATTACTTATCCTATCCTAGGTATTCCTTGAAGAGGTACCCTCCTACATACCCTATCCCCTCAGCCCTCAAATTAAGTGGACAGTTCTGATGACGTATCATGACGTCTTGCAAGGCGAGGGAGGAAGGAATGATGGACCGACCCTTGCCCGGAAATTCGTCACTCGTTCATCCCGCGAGGATTGTGTTTTCAGCCACCGACACTTTATATGCGCTACAGTCAATTATGATTGCATGTGTACTTATATTAACTACATAATTATTAATATACACCTACTGTATGATAGCGAATAAATTAATCTGCTAACTAATGTTAGCCTGCCTAGCTGGAACTTCTGTTTTATTTCTACAATTTCCAAACAGAAACATCATTATTTTTACGATTTGTGTTTGTGCCGTCATGTGCATTAATAGCACAATTTCTAAACTTATTACATTCATTTTAACTTTCACCTGTATGTTGACTTCTCCATTGATGTTGTTTTTAAGGTTTGGTTGACTTCTCTTAGTGGATGTACAATCGTTGCGAGTTGAATTATGGGGAGTTTCAGGCCCCGGAGTGAACATAATTGTACATTTGCAAACTCGACTAAAAACGAGGGCTGAGGGGCTTACGTTGCAAACTTCCTTTGCTTGGCTAATCATTTGGACCGCCCTCCAAGATGTGCATAAGGCGAGGGTAAGTTGACGAGGGTGTGTCTTTTACGAGTTTGAACCGCAGCCCTTTTGTGGGCTAGGTTAGGAATGCTGTGTTGCATGTGTAGCATTATATTTTTTGTGGAGTCATTACGTCATCTACCTAGGTATGCATGTCAGCTTTGAAATTGGTTTTGCACATCGCCGTTAAACTAGACATCGAGCCGATGCCAATGTTGGCATTTTAGCTAATATCGGCCGATTCCGATATGCTTACCGATATATCATGCATCCCTAGTTGTAATGCAAAAATTTTAGCAAAATGCATAGCGCATTGAATTAAAAAGGTATTGTCGGATATTATTCATCCTAATCAAACAGGTTTTTTACATGGATGATAAAGTAGAGACTATATACGACAAATACTAAAAACAAGTACTGAAAACAATAGAACGCTATGAAAGATCTGGGAAAACAGGTCTGGTATTTATAGCTTACTTTGAAAAGGCTTCAGATAAAGTAGGACTGGAATTTATATATAAATGCCTGGAATAGTTTAATTTTGGAGAACCTCTTATAAAATAGGTTAAAGTTATTTTACAGTAACCCTAACTGTAAAATAGTAAATAATGGTTACTTCTCAGAAAGAGTTCAACTGTCAAGAGGAAAAAAACAAGGTTATCCACTGTAGGCATATGGATTTATTATGTTCATCAAAATGTTAGCTATTAAAATCAGATCGAACAATCATATCAAGGTGTTCAAATCCAGGGCTTAAAAACAAAAGGTGTCATTGTACGCTGATGATTGTTTTCTTTTGAATCCACAACTTGGATACCTCCACAGGTTTATATAGGAACTAGATACTTTTTCTAACTTTTCTGGATTACAACCAAATTATGGTAATTGTACGATATTATGCATTGGATCAAAAAATATATATATACTTTTACATTACCGTGTAGATTACCAGTAAAATGGTCAGACGGGGATGTGGACACACTCGCTATACATTTCCTGTGAGAAAGAAATACAACTACAATACATAATAGAAAGTTAGCAAAAATAGATAAGATCTTGCTACCATGGAAAGGAAAATACGTCTATTTGTGGAAAAATTTCCCTGATTAACTCTTTAGCCATATCCTACTTGACCTATTTGCGTATGGTCTCTAAATTATATGAGCAAAAAAGATTCCGTTTTATTTGGAACAGCAAGGCAGGCAAAATTAAATGGACCAATTTATATAATGTATATGAATTTGGAGGGCAGAAATTATTAAACATTAAAGCATTATACCTCTCACTAAAGTTGTCAGTCATACAAAAGTTATACTTAAATCCAAACTATGAATGTCTCACCCCATATTCAATAATGGCTTTTTCCCTTTATTCAGATTACAACCTCTCACTTTTGGTTATTTGAAAATTAAATCCTCTCCAAAATATCGCTATTTTTAAAACAAGCCATAGAAGTTGGTTGCAATTTCAGTTTAATCAACCAATGTTAATGGAATATTTGTAAGTAAACTTTGTTTAAACACTTGTGGAGCTTTAAGGGCCATAATGAATATGTACAATGAGTATTTACATGTGTTGGAAATCAATCAAATGTGCACATTACTGCTGTTGTCACTGAGTGTTAAGGCAAATTCCACTATAATCATATGCTGTGTGTGAAATATGTTGATTTATGGCTAAGGTGGCAGCGACACTTCACCCAAAATGCTAAGTGACAGCTGGTTAATGTACAACCCTTCAATATAAGTTCTATTTTTCTTCTCTCTAATAAAAGTTTAAACAGGTTGATCACCTCCTTCAACTCCCACTGAACCCCCAACAAATCAGGCTAAATTCAATTCAACCGGCCGCATTTGGCTCAAAGCTTTCTGTGTGTGGTCCTGTAATCTGTAATGTATGGTGATGGAGGAGATTAAATGGGTAATGTGATTTCCGAAAGGACACCGACAGACACAAACAGAGCTGAGGACTGTCCTGTACATCACCACTGCAGAGTTGAAACAGGTCCAAGGCGGTCTGGAACCTCTTCAGTTGAACCAATATGTGGGAGAAAGAACATGTCACGACTACTCACGACGCAAGTGATGTAATATCCCCACAGAAAGAAACAATCTTAATTTAACCGTGGTCTAGACTAGTAAACTGTTTGTTGCAGACATTACAGCAAGCTCCAATATCAGGCTAAATAATCCTTGAAAGACCTGAGGTGTACTGGAGTCTGTTTGCATTCTACTGAATTATGGCATAAAGCGTATACAGGTTTACATACATTGCGTGTATTAACAATTGGAAAGTTTTGAAGAATTGTAGTAATGACTCTTCTTTACCCATTTGAGGAATCACAGAAAGCAGGAACAGTCTAGTGTGTCTGCAGGGTGAGCCCACTGTTTTTTTAGCACACAAAAAAACTGTATATTTAAACCCTGGTATAGGGGAGTTTGTTCAAATGTATGACCCCAGCCAGACTATACACTTTAGCATCCATCCTATAGAAGAATATTCATGTCCAATGGAGGATAAGTACACAAATTGTTGATAACACTGACTGTTATTCTAGGTGGCAGGTACTATTTGTCACTACTGTGACGTACAGTTGAATTCAGAAGTTTACATGCACGTAGGTTGGAGTCATTAAAACTTGTTTTTCAACCACTCCACAAATTTCTTGTTAACAAACTATAGTTTTGGCAAGTCGGTTAGGAAATCTACTTTGTGAATGACACAGTAATTTCTCCAACAATTGTTTACAGACAGATTATTTCACTTATACAGTGGGGCAAAAAAGTATTTAGTCAGCCACCAATTGTGCAAGTTCTCCCACTTAAAAAGATGAGGCCTGTAATTTTCATCATAGGTACACTTCAACTATGACAGACAAAATGAGAAAAAAAATCCAGAAAATCACATTGTAGGATTTTTAGTGGTTCAGAAGTTTACATACACTATGTTGACTGTGCCTTTAAACAGCTTGGAAAATTCCATAAAATTATGTCATGACTTTAGAAGCTTCTGATAGGCAAATTGACATCATTTGAGTCAATTGGAGGTGTACCTGTGGATGTATTTCAAGACCTACCTTCAAACACAGTGCCTCTTTGCTTGACATCATGGGAAAATCAAAAGAATTCAGCCAAGACCTCAGAAAAAAATTGTAGACCTCCACAAGTCAGGTTCAACATCGGGAGCAAATTTCCAAACGCCATGTTCCTCTGTACAAACAATAGTAGGCAAGTATAAACACCACGGGAACACGCAGCCATCACACCGCTCAGGAAGGAGACATGTTCTGTCTCCTAGAGATGAACGTACCTTAATGCGAAAAGTGCAAATCAATCCCAGAACAACAGCAAAGGACCTTGTGAAGATGCTGGAGGAAACAGGTACAAAAGTATCTAAATTCACAGTAAAACGAGTCATATATCGACATAACCTGAAAGGCCGCTCAACAAGGAAGAAGCCACTGCTCCTAACCTCCATAAAAAGCCAGACTACGGTTTGCAAATTTTATCAGTCCTCTGGTCTGATAAAACAAAAATAGAACTGTTTGGCCATAATGACCATTGTTATGTTTAGAGGAAAAAGGGGGAGGCTTGCAAACCTGAAGAACACCATCCCAACCTTGAAGCACGGGGGTGGCAGCATCATGTTGTGGGGTGCTTTGCTGCAGGAGGGACTGGTGCACTTCACAAAATAGATAGCATTATGAGGAAGGAACATTATGTGGATATACTGAGGCAACATCTGAAGACATCAGTCAGGAAGTTAAAGCTTGGTCGCAAATGGGTCTTCCAAATGGACCCCAAGCAGGTGGCTGTATCGACTCTGATAATGTATCCAGAGTGAGCCATGTTTCCGTGAAACAGAGAGTAGTAAACTTGTGAGCGATGTGCCCATCTACGGAGCCTGATCAGAAGACCGCTCCGTCTGCCCCTTCTGCATCGACGTTGTTTTGGGTCGCCTACTGGGATCCGAACCATTGTCCTGGGTGGTGGTCCAAACAGAGGATCCGCTTCAGGAAAGTCGTATTCCTGGTCGTAATATTGGTAAGTTGACGTTGCTCTTATATCCAATAGTTCTTCCTGGCTGTATGTAATACGATTTCCTGGGGTAACAGTGTAATACATTAAAAAAAAGCAAAATGCTGCATAGTTTCCTAAGAACGCGAAGCGATGTGACCATCTCTATCGGCACCATGTTGGAATCAACATGGAAAAGCACTTATACTGCTTTTAGTAGGCAATGCAATGCTTTCATAGTCTGCACTTGTCTTACATGACTATGATCATGACTCTCAGTTCCATTTCATTACACATAAGAGTCATTGGATGGGGGAGTATGTATGGGGGAGTTTTGTTAACAGGCATTGCTTGCAGTAAGGTTTTGGAAACATAAGGACCTTATCTTTCATATCTACGAGAAAATAGAATCTAAAAACAAAAGGATACATTGATACACACCTTTATAGGGTTAGACTTATTAATCCCACACGCCATACTGTATATCCATGTTACACCGTGTGATTACGGAAGACAGACGGCAGACACCTGTACTAATTAGCTATCTAGTATGCTCCGAACACCTATGTGTAAAGGATGAAGGATGCCAGAAACGTGTGGTCATTGAAAAATACTATCGGCTTCAACTGTGATAAAGCTGGTTAAAACAGTATACAGTTACTATATATTTTGCATTTAGATGTGATATGAAAGTAAAGAGTTTTATGTTTCTAGAACCTTATCGCAATTAAATCGATTCACGTTTAGAAGGAGTATTTTGACTGTTTTGGCTGCCAGAACCTACCTCTGAAGATATCGTCAACCGAACAAAAATATAAACTCCACATGTAAAATGTTGGTCCCATGTTCCATGAGTTGAAGTAAAAGGTCCTAGAAATGTTCCATACACACAAAAATGTTGTGCACAAACATGTTTATATCCCTGTTACTGAGTATTTCTCCTTTGCCAAGATTATCCATCCACAAGACAGGTGTGAAATATAAAGAAGCTGATGAAACAGCATGATCATTACACAGGTGCACCTTGTGCTGGGGACAATAAAAGGCCACTCTAAAATGTGCAGTTTTGTCACACAACACAATGCCACAGATGTCTCAAGTTTTGAGTGAGCATGCAATTGGCATGCTGACTGCAGGAATGTCCACGAGAGCTGTTGGCAGAATGCCTCAAATGTTGTTTTAGAGAAATTGGCAGTCTGTCCAACCAGCCTCACAACTGCAATCCACGTATATGGCGTTGTGTGGGCGAGTGGTTTGCTGATGTCAACATTGTGAACAGAGAGCCCCATGGTGGCGGTGGAGTTATGGTATGGGCAGGCATAAGCTACGCACAACAAACACAATTTCATTTTATTGATGGAAATTTGAACACGCTGGGATACCGTGATGAGATCCTGAGGTTCATTGTCGAGCCATTCATATGCCACCATCACCTCATGTTTCAG
The DNA here is from genome assembly GCF_036934945.1 of Oncorhynchus masou masou. Taxonomy (NCBI): domain Eukaryota; kingdom Metazoa; phylum Chordata; class Actinopteri; order Salmoniformes; family Salmonidae; genus Oncorhynchus; species Oncorhynchus masou. The sequence goes on along the minus strand of NC_088215.1, from coordinate 5,431,167 downwards.
CATGATAATGCACGGCTCCATGTCGCAAGGCCCCATGTCGTACACAATTCCTGGAAGCTAAAAATGTCCCTGTTCCTCCATGGCCTACATACTCACCAGACATGTCACCCATTGAGTGTTCCAGTTCCCGCCAATATCCAGCAACTTCGCACAGCCATTGAAGAGGGGTGGGACAACATTCCACAGGCCACAATCAACAGCCTGATCAACTCTATGAGAAGGAAATGTGTTGCATGAGGCAAATGGTGGTCACACCAGATACTGACTGGTTTTCTGATCCACGCCCCTACCTTTTTTAAAGTTATCTGTGACCAACAGATGCATATCTGTATTCCCAGTCACGTGAAATCAATAGATTAAGGCATAATTTATTAATTTCAATAGACTGATTTCCTTATATGAACTGTAACTCAGTATAATCGTATAAATTGTTGTATGAAGTGTTTATATTTTAGTTCAGTGTACAAGGTCCTTGGACCTTAAGGAGTAACGGTCGGCTCCTTAAAGGAAAATACAGAAATCATCCCCATATGATGCATCATGAAATAAGTTGAAGGAATCATGACAATAAAGAAAACAAAAATTAAACCTGCCAACCTGTTGTCCTGTGGAGTATCAAAGACCCTTTCAATTCATTTTTTCTTTCCCCCCCTTTCCAACGTCCGACTTGATTTAGACTCCTTAATAAAGCAGTCTACAACTTCCTCGTTGGCACAATCAACCTTGCAGTCAGTCGCCTTTGATAGTAGATTGCGCGAGTGGAATGGATTGCTTCGTTCTAAACCGCCAGGTGTCCCACGCGTGAGCGTATAGCAGGGGCTTTAGAAGTATCCGTTTTCTTTGGGTATTGTAGCTTATTATTGTAGCCTATCAAAGTTTAATGGCACTTTAATTCACTTCAACTTTTTCTTATGGTACATGTCCTATCTGAGGTAAAGTTGGTTTGTGTGGAGTTCTTTGGAATGAGGGGGAAGAGAAAGATCATTTTTGGATGAAAACAAGTCAGCCCATGAAGACGTGCCTGCCTCAAGTAAAGTCGCCTATGTGTGAGCTGAGCATCTCAGAGCATTTTCATAAGAAATACACTTACATTTCTGTAATGTTTTCTCCTATGTTTGCTAATGGGGTTGAATTATTATGTTGGACAGGAATTTATTTTAAGAGTGACAGAATGAGTATTGATTGATATTGCAAACATCTTTCAACTTGTTCCCTTTGAATAGAAAGTTTTATTCACAAGTATAAACACAATTAATTAAGAAAATAACTAATTGCATCAACAGGTGTACATACTTACACGAATCAAAGTCATTTTGATTTGTGTAAGTAAATTCCCATGTGTTTTTAAACAAAAAAGTAACAAAAAAAAAAAACGTATTGTTCAGAGTCTGTCGCATTCCCACTCTGGCCCATCAGACAGATGGGGCACTTCGGTAAAGAACATCTCCTTGTTGGCGAGAGGAGGAGGAGTACAGGGGTGGCTCCCCACTCCCGAATCTGGGCTTGAGGACGCCTTAATCGCTGTGAGCGGATACGGATTTCCAGGGGCATACTTCATCTCCTTCGGGTGATGAGGAGGTGCTTTGAGTCCATTGCCTCTTCCAGAGCCCTGGTGAGCATCGCCTTTCGGCTTAAAACGCTTGAGCTTGACCGTGTCCTTGCCATCGCCAGTGCAGGGCAGCAAGATGGCGACGTCCTTGCGGAACTTGGAGCTGAGGCCGAAGTAGATGAGCGGGTTGTAGAAGCTGGCCGACTTGGCAAAGAGGCGGGTGAAGATGCTGGTGAGGCTGGGTACGTTGAAGCCACAGGCCGACCACATGGAGACCACAGCGTACGGCGACCATGCCAGGATGAATGCTGTGCAGATGACAATGGATACCTGGGAGAAAACAAAAGTTAGGATGACCGTTAAATCATAACCCATCGTTTAACGCTTGGTCTATATGTAGTATTGTTTGTACATCTGCAATTTTTTGGGACTGTGTCAGACTCACTCTGTCATTTCTTGATTTCTTGTTTAGATTTTTGAATTGTATCTGCGAGACATTCTTTTTAATTTCTTTTTAATATATTTCTTTTTACACCTCTTTCCTCCCCAATTGCGTGGTACCCAGTTGATAGTTACAGTCTTGTCCCATCGCTGCAACTCCCGTACGGACTCGGGAGAGGCAAAGGTTGCCGTCATACGTCCTCCGAAACACAACCCAGCCAAGCTGCACTGCTTCTTGACACAATGACTGCGATGACCACTTAACCCGGAAGCACCAATGTGTCGGAGGAAACACTGCATTGCGTCAAGCCCGCCACAGGAGTCGCTAGTGCACGAAGGGACAAGAACATCCCTGTCGGCCAAACCCTCCCTTAACCCAGACGACGCTGGGCCATTTGTGCGCCGCCCCATGGGTCTTGTGGTCGCGGCCTGCTGCGACAGAGCCTGGACTCGAACCTGGATCTCTAGTGGCACAGCTAGCACTGCGATGCAGTGCCTAGGACCGCTGCTCCACTCGGGAGGCCATTTGTGAGACATTCTACTGCACTCTTGGAGCTCGTAACATAAGCATTTCGCTGCACCTGCTGATAACACCTGCAAATCTTTGTACATGACCAATAAACGTTGATTTGATTTGAATCCTACTCACAATAGTGACGTCCCTTTCAATCTTTCTCTGCCTTTCGGTCAGGTCTCCCTCAGTGGCCATGGCGTTGCCTCTCTTCACTGTGTTGATGATGGACACGTAGGTGAAGAGCATGACCAGCACGGGGATGAAGAAGCAGAAGATGAGGATGGAGATGATGTAGGACTTGTAGACGGTGGAGTAGTTGGCTTTGGCCCAGTTGATTTCACACGTTCCATAACCACGATCTAAAAGAAGGAGGAGTTTGAGATACACCATTTTTTTTAACCTTCATGTGTTTCTTTGTTGGCATTTTTAAAATATTTGTTCAGGTGAAGATAGTTTAAAATGTAAGAATTTCCTCTATTTTGGCCCTTTAAAAACTCGGGGTAAGTGTGAAAAAAGGTCCACATATGTCAAAATGTGGTCAGTTCTTGTTTAAAGATTGTCTTCTACTAATATTTTAGATAGCAACTTGCTTTAGTGCTATTCTTTTTTTGTCGTCATATTGCAAATACAAATCTTGAAAATGTTGCCCAACCAGAATGTAACAAGAACCTAACACAAGTAAGTGCCCCTGTATCAAATAGTATGTCACATGATTACTAGCCATGTTTATCTCACCTGTGTAACTCCCCCAGCCCAGAAGGGGCGCTCCCGACCAGAACACAGCCCCCAACCAGATGAATATTAGGCACATGCCTATGGTTGTGTTGGTTATGCAGTGAGCTAGGTAAAGGAAAATAGTTCAAAGAAAGGCTCCCACAAGAACATTGTATCTGACCAGAACATCTAGCCATTTTTCTTCCAACTTTTTTGAAATTATTGAGATGACCATTAAAGGTTAAGGTCGTGTCACAGTGTCTTACCTTTACTCGGATGGCATCCCTTGATGTATCTTGTGACACTGATGACAGTCAAAGTATTGATGCTGCTGAGGCCGAAGACCAAGGTGAAGAAGCCGTCCACCTGGGAAAGACCAACAATACTGTTAGGGATGCTTAGAGGGGGAAGGTATAGGGAAGAGAATCTCAAAGCAAATACAGTAGAAAAAAAACAGACATCCACTTGCAGAAGTTAAAGGACTCCAATCACTCAGAAGATCAAGTTGAAAACAAGTACCCTGCTGTTGAATACTTGTTTGGGTTCACGTACTTAACAAATCCCTCATTCACCAATTACTGATTTTGTGTGAATAGGGCTCCTCTCTACTTTGCCAAATCCTTCTCCTAGTTGTTCAGTTTTCAGTTCACCAGAATGAACACTTATATTGCCAGAACAGAAGAGCTGATCTAGCTACATTGAATGGAGTTAAAGATCAGTCCATCACAGCTATGGTCAGCAGTGGTGAGTATGTCTGATCAAGATCAACAGCGTCTACCAAATTAACCTCAATTTATATTCCTAGTAGAGACAGGAGCCAATGTACTTTGACTGATCAGATTACTTAATCTAATCTAATATATTTACATCCAAGCCCCATTCACTTTTGCCTCACAGTCAGATACACTTTGGAGGACCATGCATATGTCTATTGGAGGAAAAATCTTGGACCATAATTTAAAAAACACCTGGTGGGATGCTTCAAGCAAACCTGGGTTCAAATGCTATTTTAAATATCTAAATTCCTTTTACATACATTTGAAGTAAGTATTCAGATATATTTTATTTGAAAAGCTAAGTAGTTTAATATATTAATGTATTTGGAGATACACTTGGAAAGTATTTGAAAATACTCTCAAATACAATTTGGTAGATTTGGCTTTTACAAATAACAATTCAAATACTTCAATAAAAGTACACAGCCCAAAACAAGTACTTTTATTGAAGTTGTTTTTGTCATATTGTCCATCATTCATCCAGGTTTTTCTATATTTGGGTTCACCACATGTACCTTTAATATAACAGTAGAGAGGGGAATTTGAAACTGTCTTCACACAGGCTTTAGGAAGACAAGTTGAACTAACGAACAAGAATAAGACTACAGCAAATGTTAACCAGCTTTCAGGTAATTCATTAAAAGTTGTTTGTATTATGGTCTTTGTGCATGGCGTCTTATCCACAGAGGGCCGGCGAGGGTGCATGTTTTGTTCTAACCAAGCAGTATCACTGACTCAACTTATCAAGTCTTGGTTGAAGTCTATGATTAGTTGATTAGTCGAATCAGGTGTGTACTGGTTGGCATGAACAAAAGCCTGGGCACACATTGTTCTATGCGGATACTATTGGACACCCACTTTTATGAGTGCTACACCCATGATGAATAGTAAGGATCAGTTGATTTTAATAACTTTAGGAGAGATTACTATAATTTAAGTTTACATAAGATATATCAGTTTGTAAATTTTCAGCATTAGGAAATATATTTAAATGGATTATTTTAGAGGTGGGCTTATTTGGAACACCCATGGGCTTAAAGGGTACATTTAGTACCCATTAAACCCAGTCCGGACTTTCCACATATTTTATCAAATATTTTTCTCTTATATTAACAAATGGTATACATCAAGTAATACAATTTCAAATGAGAGATTAATCTTTCATATTATCTCCACTTTTCTTACAACAATTAGGGCACGTATATGTTAGAAATGTCTAAACTTAAGATTTTGGTGGGCTTAATAGGTACACTTATCCTATAGTCTGGAATCTCATCTTTGACAAGTCTCTCACCTTACTCTGACCCAGACATTCTATAATCAAGCATTCGATGTCTGCTGACCTCAGGACCACTTTTCTTTATCAGAAGAAACTCTCCTCATCTGTCCTCTCTTCCCTATTACTTCATATATATATTGTTTTTATCTCAGTCTTTTTTTAAATAATTTCTGTCTCTCCTCTTAGTTCATTTTCATTTGGATGTTTTCTTATTGTTTTTAGCATTGGCCAATAGTAAATGAAAAGATTATTGTTCAGTGTTAGTTGGACATTATTCAACTACGGTTTATCCCAAACAAGCAGCAACACCTGCTTGGGGAAATAACTGTAATTAACATTAAAACACACACACTGTTGTTATGTTAACAAGTTTGATACAAATAGAACAGGGATAACTTTGTAATTTCACAGACATTGCATTCATTTTTTTTAAGGTGGCATTTTCTCACATTGTGCACTAAAACAAAAACCAATGTGGTAAATTGATTGATATTAGCCCTTGTGCAAATCACGCTTCCTCTTTAATCAAATGCTATAAGCATGTACCAAACCTTAACCATCCATCTATGTTTGGCTGTTGGTTTGGCAAAAGCATTCTTATTCCCCCCTAAGATAGTGTTAAAATTATATTACTTCAGGTAAAGCCTGCAGACCTTTTCTCCTGTGCTGTAGTTAGCAATATAATGCCTTTGTGACACCTTGTAAAACCACCCTCTCGCTTCTTCCAGGTAACTCATCATCACTTAAAGTGATGAATGTGCCAACACGCTACTTTTTATTGAATTAATGATCAACTGTCCGAAGCACCCATTGTTAATATTCTATACGTAACCAAGCTAATTATAGAAAGGACCATCCCCCCCAAAGAACCATTGTAGTTTAGTGAATATAATGATCTGTTGCAACACATTTCTATGCTTTATCCATTGTGTTATTTTTTACTTTGTATCCATTTGGAGTGGACCATTGATATTCTTAACTAGACAATTAGCAGGATATGATAAAGAACTGGCAATAGGAACTAAGCCATAGAGCAGTGTTTTTGCAAATCGTAAAGAGTACGACCCTGCCTCACACAGGAAGCGGCGCAGGTCCTAATCCAGGCACTTGTCATCTCCCGTCTGGATTACTGCAACTCGCTGTTGGCTGGGCTCCCTGCCTGTGCCATTAAACCCCTACAACTCATCCAGAACGCCGCAGCCCGTCTGGTGTTCAACCTTCCCAAGTTCTCTCACGTCACCCCGCTCCTCCGCTCTCTCCACTGGCTTCCAGTTGAAGCTCGCATCCGCTACAAGACCATGGTGCTTGCCTACGGAGCTGTGAGGGGAACGGCACCGCAGTACCTCCAGGCTCTGATCAGGCCCTACACCCAAGCAAGGGCACTGCGTTCATCCACCTCTGGCCTGCTCGCCTCCCTACCATTGAGGAAGTACAGTTCCCGCTCAGCCCAGTCAAAACTGTTCGCTGCTCTGGCCCCCAATGGTGGAACAAACTCCCTCACGACGCCAGGACAGCGGAGTCAATCACCACCTTCCGGAGACACCTGAAACCCCACCTCTTCAAGGAATACCTAGGATAAGATAAGTAATCCTTCTCACCACCCCCCCCCCTTAATGATTTAGATGCACTATTGTAAAGTGGCTGTTCCACTGGATGTCAGAAGGTGAATTCACCAATTTGTAAGTCGCTCTGGATAAGAGCGTCTGCTAAATGACTTAAATGTAATGTAATGTAAATGTAAGTTGTCTTGTTTGCGTATTTGACATTTGTGTAGAGGATGGCGAAGTTAGCATCTCACAGTGACATCACCTTCCAGGAGACCTGAACTACTAAAGTCCTGTCCAATCATGCCATGTTTTATGGGATGGCGGTAATGTCTGTGTCTTGTGAGTATTGCAGTGAGTGAGTATAGTATCAGATCCTGCAGTAGGATGGCACATGCTACAGATGCAACACATTACCATTCACATACAATACACATTTGAAGCATCCCACTTCTCAAAACAACTTTTCCCCCTCCAACCAGATACCCTCATTGCCTACCTGACATGTCCAGATCGAGGTAACCAGGTATCCGTTGTCCCGGAACACATTGAAGATCTCCAGGATCCCTCGGGAGTAGCCGAAGACGGAAATACTGGCATCGGAGATGGCCAGGTTAAAGGTGAGATAGTCTGTGGGCTGCAGCGACGCACGCTGCTTGTACAGGACGAAGATCACAATACTGTTGCCAAACCACGACAGCCAACCTGATGAGGAAATAAAACATTGACATACTAACTGATTGACTTTATATAGCTCTTTTCCAGAAGCTAAAAACATTACATAGAGGGAAACTCACCACATCTATTACCAGTGGGTCCCAAAGTGCCTATGAGCAAAGGCCTTGTCCATTTTGTGAAATGTAATGGAATTGTAGTCACACCATACAAAATGCAGCTCATAAAGCAGCATGTTGCATTGAGGTGACAAAGTGCCTCATCTGTGATTTTAACCCTACTGACCTCTCTTCAAACACTGCATATTCAAATACTAAAATTAGCATAAACCTTCCTTCATGAAATTCCCTTTAGGGCTAATAGTAGGTATTTACAGGATAGGTAGCCTACCTATCCTGTAACTAAAATGACAATTACACTATTGATTTAAAAAATCAGGATCAAATGAAATACATGCAAATACATTTGCACCAATTAACAGGCAAATTACACGTCTTTCTGCCCTCTCATAAAGAACGTCAGATTAGCTGGCTGCCATTCTTTCTTGATTGACGATTTCCACGGCTTAGACAGGATCTGAATGGTTGCAGGAGTCACCCCTCTTTGTCCTGGGCTACTTATAGTACCAAACCCACTAACCGTTGCCCATACACTGACTACACTGACAGTAACAGTAGTATAACAACTGCATTAACAACGGTTTCTGTTATTGGTGATTTGTATTCTGCAGTGCAATCGAACTCTTCATCCAATCGTTGTTTATTGTGATATCAAAATATGGTAGAGTAAAAAAAGAACAAGATAAATGTAGACTACTCTCTGGATTCTTTTTTGTTGTTGTAAATTAGTAAAAAACTACTGTCATTCATCCTACCCTAACGTTTAGGTAATAAAATAGCAATGATGAAGTAGTAACTAGCCATTAGTGACATATTTCCAGATTTTTTGCCATGAAAGCAAAACTAAATAAAGTATTTGCATCATAAAAGCAAAGCTACATTTTAAAAACGAAATTACATTCCAACAACTACACAAGCAAGTTCTCCCACCTAGCACCAGCAGGTATACTCCTATAATGGTCTCTCCTTGATCCGATAAAGGTGGGTCTTTATTCGACATGGTAAAATTGTTATTCCTCCATGGAATGTTAGCCACTTGAAAAGCATTATTGGCTGACATTTTGTTGCCCGAACATTCCAGCTGCCGAGACATACACGGAGCTGCGCGCTCTCTACTTGCTAAGACACAAAGGTGCTTCCTCTGAGAAAACACTTGACCGGCTCCTCTTTCTCTAAATCCAGTCTAAAAATATTCTTCGGCGCACAGTGTGTTGTCTGAGAGGGATGACGCGTATTTAGCTAATCCCAATTATACCCCGAGGTTGATACCCTACGGGGGGAAATCACTTGTTGTTTCTGACTTTCTGCCTACACGTTTTACAGGGACGCGCTGCCGTCAAATTGAGAGCAAGTCAGTGACTGCAGAGAAGGACTCCCATGTAGCCTAAAACCGCTGTCCAAGGTGCTGAAAATGAGAGCGCTTGCAATAGATGAGGCTTTTACTTGTCTAGATGGTCTAAATACGTTGTTGCAGTGACTGAGTCAAATCAATGATATCAGATCAATTAGACCTACATTTCTTACGGACAAAATTATTTTAGGCATCTTGAATTCACGATGGCTTGGTACTAATTTACCTTTTCGCCTTTAGAAAATGTATTTCAAAGTAAATGCTTCAATCTAAAAAAAAAAAATTAAGGCTGCCAATAATATTTTTTTAGATTAATGGCTAGGGGTTCTGCTAGCGGCACCCCTCACAACATTCCGCTGAAAAGCACGTGAAATTCAAACATATTTTTTCTGAAATATGTACATTTCAAACATTAACAAGTGCAATACTGCAATAATGGATGTCATAAGGTGAATTCACCAATTTGTAAGTCGCTCTGGATAAGAGCGTCTGCCAAATGACTTAAATGTAATGTAAATGTAATACACCAAATGAAAGAAACTTCTTGTTAATCTAACCATCATGTCCGATTTCAAAAAAGCTTTACAGTGAAAGCACAACATATGATTATGTTAGGTCAGAGCCAAGTCACAAAAACACACAGCCATTTTTCCAGCCAAAGAGAAGAGTCACAAAAAGCAGAAATATAGATAAAATTAATCACTAACCTTTGAATGATCATCATCAGATGACAATCATAGGACATCATGTTACACAATACATGTATGTTTTGTTCGATAAAGTCCATATTTATATCCAAAAATCTCAGTTTACATTGGCGCGTTACGTTTAGTTAATGTTTTGCTTCCAAAACATCTGGTGATTTTGCTGAGAGCCACATCAATTTACAGAAATATTCATAATAAACATTGATAAAAGATACAACTGTTATTCACAGAATTATAGATATACTTCTCCTTAATGCAACCGCTGTGTCAGATTTTTTTTTAACTTTACGGAAAAAGCAAACCATGCAAAAATCTGAGTACGGCGCTTAGAGACAAAAACAACCCAAACATATATCCGCCATGTTGGAGTCAACAGAAGTCAGAAATAAAATTATAAATATTCACTTATCTTTGATGATCTTCATCAGAATGCACTCCCAGGAATCCCAGTTCCACAATAAATGTTTGATTTGTTCAATAAAGTGAATCTTTAAGTCCAAATACCTCCTTGTTGTTAGCGCGTTCAGCCCAGTAATCCAAATTCATGACGCACGAGCAGACGAAAAGTCAAAAAGTTCCGTTACAGTCCGTAGAAACATGTCAAACGAAGTATAGAATCAATCTTTAGGATGTTTTTATCATAAATCTTCAATAATGTTCCAACCGGAGAATTCCATTGTCTTCAGAAATGCAATTGAACTCGAGCTAACTCGAGCTAACTCGAGCTAACTCTCACGTGAACGTGTGTCACGAGTTCATGGCACTCTGCCAGACCACTGACTCATTCAGCCCTCATTCCCCCCTCCTTCACAGTAGAAGCCTGAAACACGGTTCTAAAGACTGTTGACATCTAGTGGAAGCCTTAGGAAGTGCAATTTGACCCCATATACACTGTGTTTTTGATAGGCCAAGAGTTGAAAAACTACAAATCTCAGATTTCCCACTTCCTGGTTGGATTTTTTCTCAGGTTTTTGCCTGCCATATGAGTCCTGTTATACTCACAGACATCATTCAAACAGTTTTAGAAACTTCAGAGTGTTTCCCTTCCAAATCTACTAATGATATGCATATATTAGCAACTGGGACTGAGTAGCAGGCAGTTTACTCTGGGCACGCTTTTCATCCAAACGTGAAAATGCTGCCTCCTATCCCAAACAGTAGGCTATCTATAGGAGATGATGATAGGCTATTATAATGCCTTATAATGCACAGATAGTGCTACCCTAATTGTGTTGCTAGATGTTGTGTTAACTGTGTTAGTTCAGTGCTCTTAAAGGTTTAATTTTCAACGTTTATGCTAACGTTCCAGTTTTCCGTGCTGCATGTAATATAGTGTGTTACATTTGTGTATTTGTGTGCTGAATTTCCATGTAAATGGACAATAAATTATACTGAACAAAAATATAAACGCAACATGCAACAATTTCAAGGACTTTACTGAGTTACAGTTCATATAAGGAAATCAGTTAATTGAAATAAATAAATTAGGCATTAATCTATGGGCAGGGGTGCAGCCATGGGTGGGCCTTGGAGGTCATAGGCCCATCCACTTGGCAGCCAGGCCAAAAATACCCACTGGGGAGCCAGGCCCCATCAATCAGAATGAGTTTTTACCAAAAAATGGCTTTATTACAGACAAAAATACTCATCGGCACCCCTCCTCAGATGATCCCACAAGTGAAGAAGCCGGAATGGAGGTCCTGGGCTGGCATGGTTACACGTGTTTGTGAGGTTGTGAGGACGGTTGGACGTATTGCCAAGTTCTCTAAAACGTCATTGGAACCAGCTTACGGTAGAGAAATTAACATTCAATTTTCTGGCAACAGCTCTGGTGGATATTCTTGCAGTCAGCATGCCAATTGCACGCTCCAACAAAACTTGAGACATCTATGGCATTGTGCTGTGAGACAAAACTGCACATTTTGTGTAATTATCATGCTGTTTAATTAATCAGCTTTTTGATATGCCACAGCTGTCAGTCAGGTAAATAGATTATCTTGTCAAAGGAGAAATGCTCACTAACAGGGATGTAAAACAAATGTGTGCACAAAATTTGAGAGAAATAAGCATTTTGTTTGTAAGGAAAATGTCTGGGATTTTTCGTTTCTGCTCATGAAACATAGGACCAACACTTTACATGTTGCTTTTATATTTTTACTTAGTATATATTGTATCCTCAAAAGCTAAATTTAACATGGTAGACATAAAGCAGGGCTATTCAACTGAGGGCCCACGGGCCAGATCCAGACCTTTTATTCATTTTGACTGGCCCTTTGATCAATTTTGAACATGAATAAAAGATCTAATCTAAAATCTAAACAAAAAAAGATAGAAATGCCAAAGGGAGTGGAGTTGCAATCTAAATCAAATCAAATCAAATTTTATTTGTCACATACACATGGTTAGCAGATGTTAATGCGAGTGTAGCGAAATGCTTGTGCTTCTAGTTCCGACAATGCAGTAATAACCAACAAGTAATCTAACTAACAATTCCTAATCTACTGTCTTATACACAGTGTAAGGGGATAAAGAATATGTACATAAGGATATATGAGTGAGTGATGGTACAGAGCAGCATAGGCAAGATACAGTAGATGGTATCGAGTACAGTATATACATGTGAGATGAATATGTAAACAAAGTGGCATAGTTAAAGTGGCTAGTGATTACATAAGGATGCAGTCGATGATATAGAGTACAGTATATAGGTATGCATATGAGATGAATAATGTAGGGTAAGTAACATTATATAAGGTAGCATTGTTTAAAGTGGCTAGTGATATATTTACAACATTTCCCATCAATTCCCATTATTAAAGTGGCTGGAGTTGAGTCAGTGTCAGTGTGTAGGCAGCAGCCACTCAATGTTAGTGGTGGCTGTTTAACAGTCTGATGGCCTTGAGATAGAAGCTGTTTTTCAGTCTCTCGGTCCCAGCTTTGATGCACCTGTACTGACCTCGCCTTCTGGATGATAGCGGGGTGAACAGGCAGTGGCTCGGGTGGTAGATGTCCTTGATGATCTTTATGGCCTTCCTGTTACATCGGGTGGTGTAGGTGTCCTGGAGGGCAGGTAGTTTGCCCCCGATGATGCGTTGTGCATACCTCACTACCCTCTGGAGAGCCTTAAGGTTGACGGCGGAGCAGTTGCCGTAACAGGCGGTGATACAGCCCGCCAGGATGCTCTCGATTGTGCCTCTGTAGAAGTTTGTGAGTGCTTTTGGTGACAAGCCGAATTTCTTCAGCCTTCTGAGGTTGAAGAGGCGCTGCTGCGCCTTCTTCACGATGCTGTCTGTGTGAGTGGACCAATTCAGTTTGTCTGTGATGTGTATGCCGAGGAACTTAAAACTTGCTACTCTCTCCACTACTGTTCCATCGATGTGGATAGGGGGGTGTTCCCTCTGCTGTTTCCTGAAGTCCACAATCATCTCCTTAGTTTTGTTGACGTTGAGTGTGAGGTTATTTTCCTGACACCACACTCCGAGGGCCCTCACCTCCTCCCTCACATCAAGCCTACCACTGTTGTGTCGTCCGCAAACTTGATGATTGAGTTGGAGGCGTGCGTGGCCACGCAGTCGTGGGTGAACAGGGAGTACAGGAGAGGGCTCAGAACGCACCCTGTGGGGCCCCAGTGTTGAGGATCAGCGGGGAGGATGCTGTTACCTACCCTCACCACCTGGGGGCGGCCCGTCAGGAAGTCCAGTACCCAGTTGCACAGGGCGGGGTCGAGACCCAGGGTCTCGAGCTTGATGATTGGAGGGTCTATGGTGTTGAATGCCGAGCTGTAGTCGATGAACAGCATTCTCACATAGGTATTCCTCTTGTCCAGATGGGTTAGGGCAGTGTGCAGTGTGGTTGAGATTGCATCGTCTGTGGACCTATTTGAGCGGTAAGCAAATTGGAGTGGGTCTAGGGAGTCAGGTAGGGTGGAGGTGATATGGTCCTTGACTAGTCTCTCAAAGCACTTCATGATGACGGAAGTGAGTGCTCGTTTAGCTCAGCTTTCTTGGGAACAGGAACGATGGTGGCCCTCTTGAAGCATGTGGGAACAGCAGACTGGTATAGGGATTGATTGAATATGTCCGTAAACACACCAGCCAGCTGGTCTGCGCATGCTCTGAGGGCGCGGCTGGGGATGCCGTCTGGGCCTGCAGCCTTGCGAGGGTTAACACGTTTAAATGTTTTACTCACCTCGGCTGCAGTGAAGGAGAGACCGCATTTTTCCGTTGCAGGCAGTGTCAGTGGCACTGTATTGTCCTCAAAGCGGGCAAAAAAAAAAGTTATTTAGTCTGCCTGGGAGCAAGACATCCTGGTCCGTGACTGGGCTGGATTTCCCTGTAGTCCGTGATTGACTGTAGACCCTGCCACATGCCTCTTGTGTCTGAGCCGTTGAATTGGGATTCTACTTTGTCTCTGTACTGACGCTTAGCTTGTTTGATAGCCTTACGGAGGGAATAGCTGCATTGTTTGTATTCAGTCATGTTGCCAGACACCTTGCCCTGATTGAAAGCAGTGGTTCGTGCTTTCAGTTTCACACGAATGCCGCCATCAATCCAAGGTTTCTGGTTAGGGAATGTTTTAATCGTTGCTATGGGAACGACATCTTCAACGCACGTTCTAATGAACTCGCACACCGAATCAGCGTATTCGTCAATGTTGTTATTTGACGCAATACGAAACATGTCCCAGTCCACGTGATGGAAGCAGTCTTGGAGTGTGGAGTCAGCTTGGTCGGACCAGCGTTGGACAGACCTCAGCGTGGGAGCTTCTTTTTTTAGCTTTTGTCTGTAGGCAGGTATCAGCAAAATGGAGTTGTGGTCAGCTTTTCCGAAAGGGGGGCGGGGCAGGGCCTTATATGCGTCGCGGAAGTTAGGGTAACAGTGATCCAAGGTTTTCCGCCCTGGTTGCGCAATCGATATGCTGATAAAATTTAGGGAGTCTTGTTTTCAGATTAGCCTTGTTAAAATCCCCAACAACGATGAATGCAGCCTCCGGATAAATGGTTTCCAGTTTGCAAAGAGTTAAATAAAGTTCGTTCAGAGCCATCGATGTGTCTGCTTGGGGGATATATACGGCTGTGATTATAATTGAAGAGAATTCTCTTGGTAGGTAATGCGGTCTATATTTGATTGTGAGGAATTCTAAATCAGGTGAACAGAAGGATTTGAGTTCCTGTATGTTTCTTTCATCGCACCATGCCTCGTTAGCCATAAGGCATACACCCCCACCCCTCTTCTTACCAGAAAGGTGTTTGTTTCTGTCGGCGCGATGCGTGGAGAAACCCGTTGGCTGCACCGCATCGGATAGCATCGGTCTCTCCAGTGAGCCATGTTTCCGTGAAGCACAGAACGTTACAGTCTCTGATGTCCCTCTGGAATGCTACCCTTGCTCGGATTTCATCAACCTTGTTGTCAAGAGACTGGACATTGGCAAGGAGAATGCTAGGAAGTGGGGCACGATGTGCCCGTCTCCGTAGTCTAACCAGAAGACCGCTACGTTTCCCTCTTTTTCGGAGTCGTTTTTTGGGGTCGCTGCATGCGATCCATTCCGTTGTCCTGTTTGTAAGGCAGAACACAGGATCCGCGTCGCGAAAAACATATTCTTGGTCGTACTGATGGTGAGTTGACGCTGATCTTATATACAGTAGTTCTTCTCGGCTGTATGTAATGAAACCTAAGATGACCTGAGGTACTAATGTAAGAAACAACACATAAAAAAACTAAAAACTGCATAGTTTCCTAGGAACGCGAAGCGAGGCGGCCATCTCTGTCGGCGCCGGAAGTCTTACCCCGGCGCCGGAAGTCTTACCCCGGCGCCGGAAGTCTTATCTACTGCAGAGACAGCCTGCAGAGTTCTGTCATGCTATCCAGGTCTGTGCCCAAACAGTTCGAGCTTCTACTTTTAAGAATCCACCTTTCCATAAATATGACTCCCACTGTTGCCGCTTGTTATAGACCCCCTCAGCAGCCAGCTGTGCCCTGGACACCATATGTGAATTAATTACCCCCCATTTATCTCCAGAGTTTGTACTGTTAGGTGACCTAAACTGGGATATGCTTAACACCCCTGCCGTCCTTCAATCTAAGCTAGATGCCCTCAATCTCACACAAATTATCATGGAACCTACCAGGTACAACCCTAAATCAGTAAACACAGGTACCCTTGTAGATATCATGATGACCAACCTACCCTCTAAATACACGGCTGCTGTCTTCAACCAGGATCTCAGCGATCCTGCGTCCGTAATAGCTCCGCGGTCAAACGACCACCCCTCATCACTGTCAAATGCTCCCTAAAACACCTCAGCGAGCAGGCCTTTCAAATCGACCTGTCCCAGGTATCCTGGAAGGATATTGACCTCATTCCATAAGTAGAGGATGCCTGGTTATTCTTTAAAAGTGGTTTCCTCACCATCTTAAATAAGCATGCCACATTCAAAAAATGTTGAACTAAGAACAGATATAGCCCTTGGTTCACTCCAGACCTGACTGCCCTTGACCAGCACAAAAACATCCTGTGGCGTATTGCATTAGCATCGAATAGCCCCTGTGATAGGCAACTTTTCAGGGAAGTTAGGAACCAATATACACAGGCAGTTAGGAAGGCAAAAGCAAATTTTTTCAACCAGAAATTTGCATCCTGTAGCACAAACTCCAAAAAGTTCTGATACACTGTAAAGTCCATGGAGAATAAGAGCACCTCCTCCCAGCTGCCCACTGCACTGAGGCTAGGAAACACTGTCACCACCGATAAATCTACGAGATTTTCAATAAGCATTTTTCTATGGCTGGCCATGCTTTCCACATGGCTACCCCTACACCGGTAAACAGCTCTGCACCCCCCACAGCAACTTGCCCAAGCCTCCCCATTTCTCCTTTACCCAAATTCAGATAGCTGATGTCCTGAAAGAGCTGCAAAATATGGACCCCTGCAAATCAGCTGGGCTAGACAATCTGGACCCTCTCTTTCTAAAATGATCCCACACAATTGTTGCAACCCCTATTACTAACCTGTTCAACCTCTCTTTCGTATCATCTGAGATTCCCAAAGATTGGAAAGCTGCAGCGGTCATCCTCTTCTTCAAAGGGGAAGACACTCTGGACCCAAACTGTTAGACCTATATCTGTCCTATGACTGCCTCGTCTAGTTCACCAACTACTTCTCAGACAGAGTTCAGTGTGTCAGGACCTCTGGCAGTCTCTATGGGGGTGCCACAGGGTTCAATTCTCGGGCAACTCTTTTCTCTGTATACATCAATGGCGTTGCTCTTGCTGCTGTTGATACTCTGACCCACTTCTACGCAGACAACACCATTCTGTATACTTCTGGCCCTTCTTTGGACACTGTGTTAACAAACCTCCAAACGAGCTTCAATGCCATACAACTCTCCTTCCTTGGCCTCCAACTCCTCCAAATGCAAGTAAAACTAACTGCATGCTCTTCAACTGATAGCTGCCCGCACCTGCCCATCCGTCCAGCATCACTACACTCTGGACGGTTCTGACTTAGAATATGTGGACAACTACAAATACCTAGGTGTCTGGTTAGACTGTAAACTCTCCTTCCAGACTTACATTAAGCATACCCAATCGAAAAAATAAACCCAGAATCGGCTTCCTATTTCACAACAAAGCAGCATTCACTCATGCTGCCAAACATACCCTCGTAAAACTTACTATCCTACTGATCCTTGACTTCGACGATGTCATTTACAAAATAGCCTCCAACACTATTCAGCAAACTGGATGCAGTCTATCACAGTGCCATCTTTTTTTGTCACCAAAGCCCCATATACTACCCACCACTGCGACCTGTATGCTCTCGTTGACTGGCCCTCGCTTCATATTCATCGCCAAACCCACTGGCTCCAGGTCATCTATAAGTCTTTGCTAGGTAAAGCCCCGCCTTATCCCAGCCCCGCGCTCCAGCAGGTATTTTTCACTGGTCACCCCCAAAGCCAACTCCTCCTTTGGCCGCCTGTCCTTCCAGTTCTCTGCTGCCAATGACTAAAAGAATTGCAAAAATCACTGAAGCTGGAGACTCATATCTCCCTCACTAACTTTAAGCATCAGCTGTCAGAGCATCTTACAGATCATTGCACCTGTACATAGCCCATCTGTAAATAGCCCACCCAACTACCTCATCCTTATATTGTTGTTTTTTGCTCCTTTGCACCGGAGTATCTCAACTTGCACATTCATCTTCTGCACATCTATCACTCCAGTATTTAATTGCTAAATTGTAATTATTTCACCCCTATGGCCTATTTATTGCCTTATCTCCCTAATCTTACTTAATTTGCACACACTGTATATAGACTTTTCTATCGTGTTATTGACTGTACGTTTGTTTACTCCATGTTTAACTCTGTGATGTTTGTGTCACACTGCATGGCAGTTGTAAATGAGAACTTGTTCTCAGCTGGCCTACCTGATTAAATAAAGGTGAAACATTTTTTTTTCTTATGTTCTGTTTCAAAATGACAAGCACTTTTGTGGTTATCTGTTGTGTGGCTTCTAGCACCTATGTGGCATGTTGATTATTTTTTCTTCATATGAATGTGGCTCTAGCGTTTGAACGGTTTAAGTTACAAAAACGTATGACCCCATTCCTGAAAGCTACAACTCTCAGGAACCTGTACATGCTTTCTATGTTCCTTTCTGATGCTCACAAGGACTAGTTGAAAGGGAGTGTGTGGGAAATTAATTCAAAGCATACTTCCTTCAGATTGAAATTTGGCATTACCTGATTTGAGATACTTAGCTTTCAGATGATTTTAAAATGACCAAATTACTTTTAGTTAAAAAGCTTTTAATAGTTATTTAAATAAAATAAAAATGGTGGGCGCTCATTGTGCCTTTTCCTTTTCAATGATAATCAAATGTTTCGGTTGCACCTCGACTCTCATTGGTTGAGCCCTCTCCACTTCTTTCCTAATGGCTTTTATCAACATTTAATTTTGAATAAAAGTGCTTTATTGGTGTGTGTGCATTGCTTTTTTTTTATACTGTTCATCCAAAGAATAATCGCATGTGGAAACTGTCCGCGGCCCCCCCTGCAATTAACCTTTTTTTTTTTTTTACATCTGGCCCTTGTAAGAATATAGTTGAATATTTTTTTGAATATAATATTTTTTTGAATATTTGAATATAAGATGCCAACTGTATTTAATACCCGGTTTGTGGATTGATACATGCAGTAGCTGGAAGACATTTTGTATAGTGGAAGACGCTCCGAACTCTTTGCCTTGTAAACTGCAAAGGGAAAAGTCAAACTGTGTACATAGGTCATCCCTTTACTGTCATGGCCTCTCTGCTAGGGTTAGGCCCATTTGGAGCTTACTGAGCTAATGTGACCTCAGAGACATACTGCTTAAACTGATTGCTGTAGAGTAATGTTTAATGTTGAACTTTGGCACGGTGAACAGATCACAGAACTGTGCCTTGGGACTACATACTTTCTACCTGGAGTAGAGCGGTGTGCAATCTCAGAACAAATTTGACACTAGTAGAATTTAAGGTGTGACGTGGAAATGGACCTCATGAGCTGAACACACACATCAGCTGTGTCTTGATATGCATTGTTACACGCACACACACACCAGCCAGCTCTTGATAGCCATTGTCCCTGCATGTTAACATCTGTAGCTTTCAGACTCATAGCAGGTAGGTTCATTCATAAAATAAATTATATTAAATCACTCTATCAGACGTCAGCCATAACCAGGAAGCCCAATCCTCCCTTTCACCTCAGCCAGTCTAAGTGCACTCCTATACCACCTAATTGCACGTAACAGCTAGCTGAGCGCACCAAGCTTATGCATGGGAGTCAAATTATGGTGTTGGCTTCTTTATTATTCTTTAGCGCCTTTATTAAGGTAATGATCCGAGACAGAGGGTCCTTCATTTGATGAGTCATGGTTTATGAGTAATGTTCTGACGAATGGACGCCGCTATTCCTGTGTAGCAGTTTTCAATGAGGGCTCTTACATGCGTCAGCACCCAACCCATGTCTTGACCGCTGATTCTCTTTCTATGTCTTTCTGTCTCTTTCTCTTGGACTCCTGGGTCTTTTTCTTTCTCTCTTCCTTTCTCCCTTAGAAGCCACATGTTTTTATTGAACTGTGTAACATATGTTGGAAGTCCTTGAAATGCTAAAAGGAAATTCACAAAAGAATGCACTATACACCATAAATACATAAAAAAGTTTTCAGTTTTCTTGTACAGAGCATTTCCTATTGTACAAAGCCTTAATTTAGGCTAGCAATTTAGGAAGCCTCCTCCAAAGTTTTACTGTACCATAGCAACTCAAAGGAAATTGCTTGAGAAACAATTATATTGAATATATTTTTACATAAGAAAAGTAATACAATTAATTGTCAGAGTAGGTGTTATATCCAACTCCAAGTTGAAAGCACATTGAATGTGAACATCTCTCTCTCTTCACTCTCTCTCTTGCTCTTTTCTCACTCTTTTTCTCCCTCTCTCCTTTCTATTTCTACAGTATCACCTTTAATGTGTCACGACAGGATTTATGTTCTTCTCTCCTCTAATGCGGTCATATACGAATTCCCATCTTTCTCCGTCTGACGGGTGAAAATGGAAGCCGTTTGGCCTTAGCGAGGGGTGTTAATGACTCCCTTCCTGTGGCGTGTGTGGGGAGAGAGTGTAGGATGAGGGTTTCGGGAGGGGGGTGGGGGGAAGGGACAGGTCAATTTAACGGTGCAATTTATTAAAAATCCTACAATGTGATTTTCTGGATTTTTTTTTTCATTTTGTCTGTCATAGTTGAAGTGTACCTATGATGAAAATTACAGGCCTCATCTTTTTAAGTGGGAGAACTTGCACAATTGGTGGCTGACTAAAAATCACAAATAATATTTTATATTATTAATTTCAAACAAGGGCATGATAAGAACTTACCAGTCCAAAACGATGTCCTCTCCCGTTCAAAGAATATTCCTCCACAATCTCTGTCTCACTTTCCCAATCAATTTATTCTAAAATTGTGTGTACATCTGTATATCTAGTCTTAGATTTAGCTTTCCCTGACTTAGTCGCCATACTGATTGATATATAAACAGCTGAATCTGTGTGTTTACCAAACAATGCAGTGTGTAATGTGTTTCTCCTTCCGGTATGAAACTTCAATAGCGAATTACTCTCTTTACGCTATAGCTTACGACATGGGTTGGTCTTGCAACACATAAACATGACCTATTGCCGTTTACCTCAGCTCATTGGCTATCTACCCAGCTAGATTTCAAGACTATCAGTAGTCATTGGGTTAAAATACAGTCAATCAATGAAACAGTGGGCAAATCATTGGTGCACAATGATGTCATGACTTGTTGTCTTCAAATCGGTTTCTTTCAGTCAATACGTCCTGCGAAATGACCCATCAGGTTTGATTGTGTTACAAACAAACCAGTTGATTGCAGTGAAACCAAACATGACTGGAAAAGTCACGTTCTGTGTGGGTTATTTACCTGGAATGTGTCGTCGAAAATGGAATGAGACGGAATTCACGACACAAGCGGTTCACAAAATGTTTTGTGTTAGGCTATAAAAACAGATTTTATCAAACAAAAGATCATTCATTGTGTAAAAATGAGCATTGGAATTACAAACAGACGAAGATCGTCAAAGGTAAACAATTTATTTAAATGCAGTTTGTGATTATGTTACGCCTGTGCTGGTTGAAATAGTTGGTTTTTATGGGGCTCTATGCTCAGATAATCACATCGTATTCTTTCGCAGTAAATCCTTTTTTAAATCTGACAACACAGTTGGATTAGCAAAATTCTAGGCTTTCCATACATGTGAGACACTTGTATTTTCATGAATGTTTAATATGACTATTTATGTAGCGATCAGCGTATGTTGTGGAATTTCAACCCGCTACCGGGTTCCATGCTCTGAGAGGTTAACAACAATCACTGCCTTTTTGCAGTGGAGAGGATTACTCTCAATGGCAAGTTTTCGGGATTTTTTGGTCTTTACAAAGATCAAACCATTGTCTGTTATGGAATAAAACAGCCGTTTTGGGTAGTGGTCAACCGATTATGATTTTTCAACCCCGATACCGATTATTGGAGAACCAAAAAAAGCTATTTTTGGTTCTCATATAAATATATATATATAGTCATTATTAAATATGTATATATATTTAATAATGACAATTAGAACAATACTGAATGAACTTTTAACTTAATATAATACATAAAAAATATATATATTTTTGTCTCAAATAAATTATGTTCAATTTGGTTTAAATAATGAAAAAATAAGTGTTGGAGAAGAAACTAAAAGCTAACGTTTAAGTTCCTTGATCAGAACATGAGAACATATGAAAGCTGGTGGTTCCTTTTAACATGAGTCTTCAATATTCCCAGTTATGAAGTTTTAGGTTGTCATTATTATAGGCATTATGACGCGTCAACTATCTCTCTCTATACCATTTGTATTTCATATACCTGTGACTATTGGATGTTCTTATAGGCACTTTAGTATTTCCAGCATAATCTTGGGAGTTGATAGGCTTGAAGTCATAAACAGCACTGTGCTTCAAGCATTGCTAAGAGCTGCTGGCAAACGCAGTAAAGTGCTGTTTGAATGAATGCTTTACGAGCCTGCTGCCTACCACCGCTCAGTCAGACTGCTCTATCAAATATCAAATCATAGACTTAATTATAATATAATAAACACACAGAAATACGAGCCTTTGATCATTTATATGTTAAAATCCAGAAACTATCATTTCGAAAACAAAACGTTTATTCTTTCAGTGAAATATGGAACCTTTACGTATTTTATCTAATGGTTGGCAACCCTAAGTCTAAATATTACTGTTACATTGTACAACCTTCAATGTTATGTCATAATTATGTAAAATTCTGGAAAATTAATTACGGTCTTTGTTAGGAAGAAATGGTCTTCACACAGTTCGCAATGAGCCAGGCAGCCCAAACTTTTGCATATACCCTGACTCTGCTTGCACTGAACGCAGGAGAAGTGACAATTTCTCTAGTTAATATTGCCTGCTAACATGCATTTCTTTTAACTACATATGCAGGTTTAAGAAATATATACTTCTGTGTATTGATTTTAAGAAAGGCATTGATGTTTATGGTTAGGTACATTTGTGCAACAATTGTGCTTTTATCACGAATGCGCTTTTGTTTGGCAAAGTTGAAGTAGGCTGTGATTCGATGATAAATTAACAGGCACCGCATTGATTATGGGGCGGCAGAGTAGCCTAGTGGTTAGAGTGTTGGACTAGTAACCGAAAGGTTGCAAGTTCAAGTCCCCGAGCTGACAAGGTACAATAAAAATATGTTATTCTGCGCCTGAACAGGCAGTTAACCTGTTGATGCTCTGGGGGCGCTATTTCATTTTTGGATGAAAAACGTTCCCGTTTTAAACAAGATATTTTGTCACAAAAAGATGCTCGACTATGCATATAATTGATAGCATTCGAAAGAAAACACTCTGACGTGTCCAGAACTACCGAGATATTTTCTGTGCGTGCCCTAGAACGTGAGCTTCAGGCAAAACCAAGATGAGACGGCATCCAGGAAATGAACAGGATTTTTGAGGCTCTGTTTTCCATTGTCTCCTTATATGGCTGTGAATGCGAGAGGAATGAGCCTGCCCTTTCTGTCGTTTCCCCAAGGTGTCTGCAGCATTGTGACGTATTTGTAGGCAGATCATTGGAAGATTGACCATAAGAGACCACATTTACCAGGTGTCCGCCCGGTGTCCTGTGCCGAAATTGGTGCGCAAAAGTCACCTGCCAGTATTTTTCCATGGGATACAGAGAGGAAATCAAGCTTCCACGAACTGCATATCAATGAAGAGATATGTGAAAAAACACCTTGAGGATTGATTCCAAACAACGTTTGCCATGTTTCGGTCGATATTATGTAGTTAATCCGGAAAAAGTTTTACGTTGTAGGTGACTGAATTTTCGGTTCGTTTCGGTAGCCAGACGCAATGTAGAAAACGGAACGATTTCTCCTACACACAGACGCTTTCAGGAAAAACTGCGCATTTGGTATGTAACTGAGAGTCTCCTCATTGAAAACATCAGAAGCTCTTCAAAGGTAAATGATTTTATTTATTTGGTTATCTGGTTTTTGTGAAAATGTTGCGTGCTAAATGCTACTCAAAATGCTATGCTAGCTTTGCATACTCTTACACAAATTAGTCAATTTCTATGGTTCAAAAGCATATTTTGAAAATCTGAGATGACAGTGTTGTTAAGAAAAGGCTAAGCTTGAGAGCAGACGCATTATTTTCATTTTATTTGCGATTTTCAGAAATCGTTAACGTTGCGTTATGCTAATGAGCCTGAGGCTTTAGTCACAAACCCGGATCCGGGATGGGGAGTTCCAAGAAGTTAACCCACTGTTCCTAGGCTGTCATTGGATGAAAAATGTACCCAAATTTAACTGCCTATTTCTCAGGCCCAGAATCTAGAATATGCATATAATTGTCAGATTAGGATAGAAAACACTCTAAAGTTTCCAAAGCTGTCAAAATATTGTCTGTGACAGAACTGATATTGCAGGCAAAAACCTGAGGAAAATTCAACCAGGAAGTGGCCTCTATTTTGAAAGCTCCATGTTCCATTGAATCCATTTAAAGGGATATCACCCAGAGTCCTTTTCCTATGGCTTCCCGTGTTGTGAACAGTCTTTAGA
The DNA here is from genome assembly GCF_036934945.1 of Oncorhynchus masou masou. Taxonomy (NCBI): domain Eukaryota; kingdom Metazoa; phylum Chordata; class Actinopteri; order Salmoniformes; family Salmonidae; genus Oncorhynchus; species Oncorhynchus masou. Next base: position 5,406,797 of record NC_088215.1, on the reverse strand, counting down.
CATAGTTTCAGGCTTTTATTTTGAAAAAATTAGCGAGAAAGATCACATCGCATCAGTGTACACCATAGCTGGGTGTTCCGAGAGTTTTGCTTGCTAAACAGTTTGGAGCAGCCATTGTGTCTCTCTCTCCTATTGACGAAGCTAAAGTCCCGGTTGATATATTATCGATTATATATTGAAAAAACAACCTGAGGATTGATTATAAAAACTTTGACATGTTTCTGTGAACATTACGGATACTATTTGGAATTTTCGTCTGCGATGTCATGACCGCTCGAGCCTGTGGATTTCTGAACATAACGGGCCAAACGAATGGCGGTATTTTGGATATAAAAATAATCTTTATGGAACAAAAGGAACATTTATTTGTGTAACTGGGAGTCTTGTGAGTGAAAACATCCGAAGATCATAAGCGATTTCATTTATTCCTTTTCTGACTTTCGTGACCAATCTACTTGGCGGCTAGCTGTTTGTAATATATTGTCTACTGAGAGAGATGTTCTTACATAAACGCTTGGATAGCTTTCTCCGAAAAGCTTTATTGAAATCTGACACGCCAGGTGGATTAACAACAAGCTAAGCAGTGTTTTGCTATATTGCACTTGTGATTTCATGAAAATGAAATATTTTTAGTAATTTAATTTGAATTTGGCGTGCTGCAATCCAGCTGATGTTGATGTAAATGATCCTGGTAACGTATCAAGGTAGTGTTTGGGTGTATCAAGAAGTTTTAACTGACTTGCTTAGTAAAATAAAGGATATAAAATTATATGCAACGCAGACAAGCTAGTGAACCTAGTAATATCATCAACTGTGTGCATTTAACTGTGTACTTTCTACTTTTAAACTCGGACAAAACAGAGATGCTTGTTCTAGGTCCCAAGAAACAAAGAGATCTTCTGTTGAATCTGACAATCAATCTTAATGGTTGTACAGTCGTCTCAAATAAAACTGTGAAGGACCTCGACGTTACTCTGGACCCTGATCTCTCTTTTGAAGAACACATCAAGGACAGCTTTTTTTCATCTACGAAACATTGCAAAAATCAGAAACTTTCTGTCCAAAAATGATGCAGAAAAATTAATCCATGCTTTTGTCACTTCTAGGTTAGACTACTGCAATGCTCTACTTTCCGGCTACCCGGATAAAGCACTAAATAAACTTCAGGTAGTGCTAAATACGGCTGCTAGAATCCTGACTAGAACCAAAAAATGTGATCATATTACTCCCTACACTGGCTTCCTGTCAAGGCAAGGGCTGATTTCAAGGTTTTACTGCTAACCTACAAAGCATTACATGGGCTTGCTGCTACCTATCTCTCTGATTTGGTCCTGCCGTACCTACACGTACGCTATGGTCACAAGACGCAGGCCTCCTAATTGTCCATAGAATTTCTAAGCAAACAGCTGGAGGCAGGGCTTTCTCCTATAGAGCTCCATTTTTATGGAATGGTCTGCCTACCCATGTGAGAGACGTAAACTCGGTCTCAACCTTTAAGTCTTTACTGTCCCCAGTCCACCTGGCCATGCTGCTGCTCCAGTTTCAACTGTTCTGCCTGTGATTATTATTATTTGACCATGCTGGTCATTTATGAACATTTGAACATCTTGGCCATGTTCTGTTATAATCTCCACCCGGCACAGCCAGAAGAGCACTGGCCACCCCACATAGCCTGGTTCCTCTCTAGGTTTATTCCTAGGTTTTGGCCTTTCTAGGGAGTTTTTCCTAGCCACTGTGCTTCTACACCTGCATTGCTTGCTGTTTGGGGTTTTAGTCTGGGTTTCTGTACAGCACTTTGAGATATCAGCTGATGTGCGAAGGGCTATATAAATAAATTTGATTTAAGATTGACTGTTTTTATAAGATAAGTTTAGATAAGTTTAATGCTAGCTAGCAACTTACCTTGACTCCTCCTTGCAGCCACAGGTCCTTTTGATACTGCACTTACGTAATAGGTGGTCAGCCTGCCACGCAGTCGCCTCGTGGATTGTAATGTAATCGGCCATAATCGGCATCCAAAAAGGCAGATTACCGATTGTTATGAAAACTTGAAATCGGCCCTAATTAACTGGCCATGCCGATGAATCGGTCGACCTCTAGTTTTGGGAACATACTCGAACCAGTGTGCAGCCAAATGTATTCTGTTATTTACTTTAATACAGCACCTGCAGCTGCATGCCATTTATTAAAATGTAGTTGACAACTCTGATGAAAGTATTTGTTGATCCTGGCTGTCTCGTATTTAACTCAATTAAAAAGCTTCTAATCCCATCCCAGTCTGTCTTTGGAACTGTCCCATTATGTAGATTAGGTTTGGAGCGAGTCTGGAATGACGCACCGTCCCATTGGCCTGCCCAAAAATCGTTGATATTTGATTGTATATCAGTGATGTAAACGATGTGTAATGCAGCCTGTGTCATGCACAAACCACTGATTAAATTCTAATCATTTGACTACAATGTGGAAATCCCCTTACCAATGTTGTAATTTCTTATGTGCAAATACATTAATGAATATAAACCAATCATATTCAACGCTTGAATAGAAACCTAGTTCATATCCCCGATTTTGAAGTCAACACAGTCTCTACAGTCCCATTAGTTTTGTTTGTAGCCTCGTTTGAATGTTGCGGTTGCACACATTTGTACGGAATGGGCTGAGTTTACGTTATACGGGTAAAATAATCTAGCTAGCTACATTTTCAGATATTACACACTTCTAATTTTGTCAAAGTAGTTTTCATTGCAAGTTAGTGTACTGTTTGCGAGCTAGCTAACGTTACCTGTATGATTGGTGTAGTAATATTTTTTGTATCTCAGAGCCATTTGCATTACTAGTTTAGCTAGTTAACATGGACACTGGTTGGTTAGCTACCTGCAGGTTCATGCAGGGTAGTAGTTGGGATTATAGGTAATTGTTTAGCTAGCTAGTTAGCTACATGTCTAAACAAAAGACTCCACTATGTATGTAACTATTTCAATATAATGTATATGATGCCACTGCGACAACTGTCAATAGACATAGCTGGTAAATTCGCTCTCTGGTAAATTACTCTGATTTCAGAGCACTCTCATTGGAGTGTGCCAGAGCACAGAATAACTGACAAATTTACTAACGCTCAACAACCGTTGAATATGGCCGGTGTCAGTAAATGTTGGCAAAGAAGCATACTTAAATTGTTGCCAGCAGTACAGTTGCAGTCCCCAACACTCTGGATAACATAAAAACAGCCTAACCAGCTCTGCTAGGGCGAGTAAATGGTGAGTGAGCTGTTCTCTCAATTGTGACTAGAAGTAGCTAGCAAGCTAGCCAACATTAACCAGTTAGCTTGGCTGTTGTTAGGTCAGAACACTCGGACCAACCCTACACCTCGACCAGTGTCCAGTGTGCGCTCTGAGAGCGAAACGCTCTGAGTTTACGAATGCCCAGAGCAAACTCTTACGAACAAACCATAGTATAAACCAGCTTTTAGTCTTGAAATCTTTGGTTGTTTAGTACATAGCCTCACGTGATTCCTTAAAGCGATGGGTTGGGCTAAAGCTTAAAGAGGGTGTGAACGATGCTGAATGGGTGTAAACAAAGAAGAGCTCTCCAGTAGGTACCAAAATATTCAAGGGACATTTTCTCAAAAGTGATGTTACAAATGTATCAACTTTTAAAGCAGAATTACGTTCCCAACTGTAGTGTGTATGATATAAAATTTTCTAGCTCTGAGTCACTACTTACCCCCACAAACCGATGCTGGCACTAAGACCACACTCAATGAGCTGTATAAGGCTGTAAGAAAACATGAAAATGCTCATCCAGAGGCGGCGTACCTAGTGGCCGGGGAGTTTAATGCAGGAAAACTTAAATCCTTTTTTACCTAATTTCTACCAGCATGTTAAATGTGCAACCAGAGGGGGAAAAAACTCTAGACCACCTTTACTCCACACACAGAGACACGTACAAAGCTCTCCCTCTCCCAAATCTGACCATAATTTTATCCTCCTGATTCCTGCTTACAAGCAAAAACTAAAGCAGGAAGCACCAGTGACTTGGTCAATAAAGAACTGGTCAGATGACGCAGATGCTAAGCTACTTGACTGTTTTGCTAGCACAGTCTGGAATATTGTTATGGAAATTCTCACATAGGACATTTAAAGTCTATATTAAATGAATCACTCTTTATTGACAGCAAGCTGGAAAGGTCACAGTCAAACTTAGATGCATAAGTGCCTGTCTGATGTGAGCTCTAAAAGGGCGTTTCTTACATAGAGCCATATATACTGCCATCTAAAACTACGTAAACATGATTAATTGGATCGGTTCACATGTGACTGGCTCCATCTATCTTAACTTAAAGAACATATTCTGGGCATTCTGCCAGATGTTCTTCCAGAGAGGGCCCTCTCACTCCTCTCTTGACCAGACACAGACAGGAACCAAGGATTGTTTATGACACCAAAGATAAGATGCACAAATTAAATTTCATCCGTTACATTCCATACTTTAATACAATTTTAAAGTAAGCATTTAGAGTTTAGCTTCCATCAAAAGGAGGTTCTATAAAATTATATAATTATAATAAATCATAATAAAGCTAAAAGTTACAATCAAAGTGATAACCAACGTGAGTGAGTATATAAAAAAAGAATACACACATACATACACAAGGGATCTGTAGATTCAGAGGTGAATAACTCTCTGGACAATTACAAATACCCAGGTGTTTGGTTAGACTGTAAACTCTCCTTCCAGACTCACATTAAGCATCTCCAATCCAAAATTAAATCTAGAATTGGCTTCCTATTTCGCAACAAAGCATCCTTCACTCATGCTGCCAAACATACTCACTTCATATTCGTCGCCAAACCCATTGGCTTCAGGTCATCTGTAAGTCTTTGCAAGGTAAAGCCCTGCCTTATCTCAGCTCACTGGTCACCATAGCAGCACCCACCCATAGCACACACTCCAGCAGGTGTATTTCACTGGCCACCCCCTAAGCCAATTCCTCATTTGGCCACCTTTCCTGTTCTCTGCTGCCAATGACTGGAACGAATTGCAAAAATCACTGAAGCTGGAGATCATATCTCCCTCACTAACAGCATCAGCTGTCAGAGCAGCTCACATATCATTCCACCTGTACGTAGCCCATCTGTAAATAGCCCATCCAACTACCTCATCCCCAAATTGTTATATATTTTTTTTGCTCCTTTGCACCCGAGTATCTCTACTCGCACATTCATTGTCTGCACATCTATCACTCCAGTGTTTAATTGCTAAATTGTAATTACTTCGCCACTGTGGCCTATTTATTGCCTTACCTCCCTAATCACACCTCATTTGCACACACTGTATATGGATTATTTTCTATTGTGTTATTGACTGTACGTTTGTTTATTCCATGTGTAACTCTGTGTTGTCGCACTGCTTCGGTTTATCAACTGCCAGGTCGCAGTTGTAAATGAGAAGTTGTTCTCAACTGGCCTATCTGGTTAAACAAAGGTGAAATAAAAAATAACAAAATTAAATACAGGAGAGTGGTCACCTTATTCAGACGCAATCGTTAGGCAAGGGTAATTTAAGTGTAGGAAAGGATGAAGCAGTGTCTGTGCCACCAATAAGTACAGACAGTCGTATATATAAATCCCCTCGCATAGTCCCCGCAGCCGGGCAATGTTCTCATGGTTTCTGGAAGGAAATGCTGCTCAACGGTGTCGCTCATTCAGCTGACAGATACTTTCAAGCGGTTCTCCCCATTAAGCAACGAGTCAGAGTCTGAGTGCTCTCATCTTATCTATGAACATAGACATGAACATAGACAGGGCTCTAGCTCCACAATGAGATAGGGTGCAGGCCAGGCAGCAGGCTGTTAGCCACCCTGCCAGCTTAGTGGACTCTGCCACTAGCATAGTCAGTGTAGTCAGCTCAGCTATCCCCATTGAGACCATGTCTGTGCCTCAATCTAGGTTGGGCAAAACTAAACATGGCGGTGTTCGCTTTAGCAATCTCTCTGGAATAAAGACCTCCTCCATTCCTGCTATTGTTGAAAGAGATTGTGATATCTCACATCTCAAAATTGGGCTACTTAATGTTATATCCCTCACTTCCATAGCAGTTATCGTCAATGAACTAATCACTGATCATAATCTTGATGTGATTGTCCTGACTGAAACATGATTTAAGCCTGATGAATTTACTGTGTAAATAAGGCCTCCCCTCCTGGTTACACTAGTGACCATATCCCCCCGCATCCCGCAAAGGCTGAAGTGTTGCTAATGTAACGGATGTGAAATGGCTAGCTTAGTTAGTGGTGCGCGCTAAATAGCGTTTCAATCGGTGACGCCACTTGCTCTGAGACCTTGAAGTAGTAGTTCCCCTTGCTCTGCAAAGGCCATGGCTTTTGTTGAGCGATGGGTAAGGATGCTTTGTGGGTGACTGTTCTTGATGTGTGCAGAGGGTCCCTGGTTCGCGCGAGGGAACGGTCTACAGTTATACTGTTACACTAACATTTACAATAGCAAATTTCAGTTTATCCAACTGTTGGGGTTCGTTCCTTGTTCCTTGTCAATCATTGGCTCATTGGTGAAATTATCATTCATTATCATCAAAACCCTTTATTAATGCAATTGCAGACAGAAGATGACAACAGGAACATAGCACCCATGTTTCCGAGTAAGTTCTGCAAAATAGAAAAGGGCCTGCAAATCGAAGGGAGTTCTGGAACGCCTTGGCTGTGAACAGCATTGCTGAGGAGTGATATGGAAGAGCACTGGAAAAATTTTACTTAAAAATGAATTGTAACTATTGTTGTTGTTGTCAACTGTAGCTAAATGTCATTTGGTCATCTTATGAAAATGTAAATATGTTTAAAATTAATTCTTAAAGTGTCACGACTTCTGCTGATGTCGGTCCCTCTCCTTGTTCGGGCGGCGTTCGGCGTTCAATGTCACCGGCCTTCTAGCCCCCGCAGATCCACTTTTAATTTTCCATTTGTTCTGTCTTTGTCTTTCACACATGGCTTCACTCAACCAATTAATTTTTATTATTTAACCCTCTGTTCCTCATGTTTTGATTGTGAGTGATTGTTCTTTGTACATCGGTCTGTTTTTGTGGGCTCGCTATGAGGCTTTGTATTTTTGTCATTTTGAGCAAAGTAAGTTGATTACTCATATATGCTGTCCTGTGCCTGACTCTCTACACCAGCTACACACAGCACCATTACATAAAGTTGTTATTTATTCAAAATGGTCTATGTAAGTGTCATTTAAAAAAAAAAAATGTATTTACAATCTCATGGTAATTTTTTATTAGCATTACACTACATCATACTTCTATCATGTTCCAATACATCATTATATATTACAATATAGGTAATAAGATAGCCAGAAGCTAATCAGAAGCTAGTTAGCTTCTTTACTGGCTAATCATTAGTATTCAGCTAACCACGGTGTGTGGTCATCAGCTAGCTATCCTTTAGCTCGAAAATCTATCGGCAGTTTTGTACGGCGCGGCTCGGAACGGAGCATACCGGACCTATTTTTCTCTCCATGTCCCTGGATTTCAACCGCTAACTCTGGACATTCATACCTGGATCTCGCAGCTAGCTAGCTGCTATCCGTGTGACTATCGGCCTTCATCGATTCCGGAGCAAACATCAATTATTCCGGAGCTAGCCAGCTGAAGAGATCCATCAGTCACTCCTGGGCTACAATTACCTATCCGGACCCGTTTTACTGCCAACGCGGAGCCACACCGGGCCTTCACAACTGGACTGCCAACGTTATCTACTGGCTCCTCCATCGCGACGTTACCTGAACGCCCATCTGCGGTCCGCTAACCGTTAGCTGTCTTGTTGGGTGCTATCTGAATAGACCTATCGGACATTTTTTTTTTCTTGGGCCTCTATAACTATATCTATAGTTTTTTTTGTTGTTGTGTGATTTGGATTCATCCCCTCTACCACACGGAACCCCACTAATCCTACCAACGGAAATGCACGAGGTGGCTAATAACAGACCTCCAACCTATGCAAGCTTGCTACCGATGGCCCGGCTAGCTGTCTAAATCGCCGTGACCTCAACCAACCTCTCTACTCACTGGACCCTTTTGATCACTCGACTAAGCATGCCTCTCCTTAATGTCAATATGCCTTGTCCATTGCTGTTCTGGTTAGTGTTTATTGGCTTATTTCACTGTAGAGCCTCTAGTCCTGCTCACTATACCTTATCCAACCTATTAGTTCCACCACCCACACATGCGATGACATCTCCTGGTTTCAATGATGTTTCTAGAGACAATATCTCTCTCTTCATCACTCAATACCTAGGTTTACCTCCACTGTATTCACATCCTACCATACCTTTGTCTGTATATTATACCTTGAAGCTATTTTATCGCCCCCAGAAACCTCCTTTTACTCTCTGCTCCAGACGTTCTAGACGACCAATTCTTATTGCTTTTAGCCGTACCCTTATCCTACTCCTCCTCTGTTCCTCTGGCGATGTAGAGGTGAATCCAGGCCCTGCAGTGCCTAGCTCCACTCCTATTCCCCAGGCGCTCTCTTTTGATGACTTCTGTAACCGTAATAGCCTTGGTTTCATGCATGCTAACATTAGAAGCCTCCTCCCTTAGTTTGTTCTATTCACTGCTTTAGCACACTCTGCCAACCCGGATGTTCTAGCTGTGTCTGAATCCTGGCTTAGGAAGACCACCAAAAATTCTGAAATTTTCATCCCAAACTACAACATTTTCAGACAAGATAGAACTGCCAAAAGGGGCGGTGTTGCAATCTACTGCAAAGATAGCCTGCAGAGTTCTGTCCTACTATCCAGGTCTGTACCCAAACAATTTGAACTTCTACTTTTAAAAATCCACCTCTCTAAAAACAAGTCTCTCACCGTTGCCGCCTGCTATAAACCACCCTCTGGCCCCAGCTGTGCTCTGGACACCATATGTGAACTGATTGCCCCCCCATCTATCTTCAGAGCTCGTGCTGCTAGGCGACCTAAACTGGAAAATGCTTAATTAACACCCCAGCCATCCTACAATCTAAGCTTGATGCCCTCAATCTCACACAAATTATCAATGAACCTACCAGGTACCTCCCCAAAGCCTTAAACACGGGCACCCTCATAGATATCATCCTAACCAACTTGCCCTCTAAATACACGTCTGCTGTCTTCAACCAAGATCTCAGCGATCACTGCCTCATTGCCTGCATCCGTAATGGGTCAGCGGTCAAATGACCTCCACTCATCACTGTCAAACGCTCCCTGAAACACTTCAGCGAGCAGGCCTTTCTAATCGACCTGGCCGGGGTATCCTGGAAGGATATTGATCTCATCCCGTCAGTAGAGGATGCTTGGGTATTTTTTTTAAATGCCTTCCTAACCATCTTAAATAACCATGCCCCATTCAAGAAATTTAGAACCAGGAACAGATATAGCCCTTGGATCTCCCCAGACCTGACTGCCCTTAACCAACACAAAAACATCCTATAGCGTTCTGCTTTAGCATCGAACAGCCCCCGTGATATGCAGCTGTTCAGGTAAGCGAGAAACCATTATACACAGGCAGTTAGAAAAGCCAAGGCTAGCTTTTTCAATCAGAAATGTGCATCCTGCAACACTAACTCAAAAAAGTTATGGGACACTGTAAAGTCCATGGAGAATAAGAACACATCCTCCCAGCTGCCCACTGCACTGAAGATAGGAAACACTGTCACCACTGATAAATCCACCATAATTGAGAATTTCAATAAGCATTTTTCTACGGCTGGCCATACTTTCCACCTGGCTACTCCTACCTCGGTCAACAGCGCTGCACCCCCCCACAGCAACTCGCCCAAGCCTCCCCTCCCTTCCTCCTTCTCCCAAATCCAGTCAGCTGCAAAATCTGGACCCCTACAAATCAGCCGGGCTAGACAATCTGGACCCTTTCTTTCTAAAATTATCTGCCGAAATTGTTGCCAGTCCTATTACTAGCCTGTTCAACCTCTCTTTCGTGTCGTCTGAGATTCCCAAAGATTGGAAAGCAGCTGCGGTCATACCCTCTTCAAAGGGGGGGGACACTCTTGACCCAAACTGCTACAGACCTATATCTATCCTACCCTGCCTTTCTAAGGTCTTCGAAAGCCAACTCAACAAACAGATTACCGACCATTTCGAATCTCACCATACCTTCCCTGCTATGCAATCTGGTTTCAGAGCTGGTCATGGGTGTACCTCAGCCACGCTGAAGGTCCTAAACGATATCTTAACCGCCATTGATAAGAAACATTACTGTGCAGCCGTATTCATTGATCTGGCCAAGGCTTTCGACTCTGTCAATCATCACATCCTCATCGGCAGACTCGACAGCCTTGGTTTCTCAAATGATTGCCTCACTTGGTTCACCAACTACTTCTCTGATAGAGTTCAGTGTGTCAAATCGGAGGATCTGCTGTCCGGACCTCTGGCAGTCTCTACGGGGGTGCCACAGGGTTCAATTCTTGGACCGACTCTCTTCTCTGTATACATCAATGATGTCGCTCTTGCTGCTGGTGAGTCTCTGATCCATCTCTACGCAGACGACACCATTCTGTATACTTCTGGCCCTTCTGTGGACACTGTGTTAACAACCCTCCAGGCAAGCTTCAATGCCATACAACTCTCCTTCCGTGGCCTCCAATTGCTCTTAAATACAAGTAAAACTAAATGCATGCTCTTCAACCGATCGCTGTAGCGCCTGCCCGCCTGTCCAGCATCACTACTCTGGACGGCTCTGACTTAGAATATGTGGACAACTACAAATACCTAGGTGTCTGGTTAGACTGTAAACTCTCCTTCCAGACCCATATCAAACATCTCCAATCCAAAGTTAAATCTAGAATTGACTTCCTATTTCACAACAAAGCATCCTTCACTCATGCTGCCAAACATACCCTTGTAAATCTGACCATCCTACCAATCCTCGACTTCGGCGATGTCATTTACAAAATAGCCTCCAATACCCTACTCAACAAATTGGATGCAGTCTATCACAGTGCAATCCGTTTTGTCACCAAAGCCCCATATGCTACCCACCATTGCGAACAGGAACGCTCTCGTTGGCTGGCCCTCGCTTTATACTCGTCGCCAAACCCACTGGCTCCATGTCATCTACAAGACCCTGCTTGGTAAAGTCCCCCCTTATCTCAGCTCGCTGGTCACCATAGCATCTCCCACCTGTAGCACACGCTCCAGCAGGTATATCTCACTCGTCACCCCCAAAACCAATTCTTTCTTTGGCCGCCACTCCTTCCAGTTCTCTGCTGCCAATGATTGGAACGAACTACAAAAATCTCTGAAACTGGAAACACTTATCTCCCTCACTAGCTTTAAGCACCAACTGTCAGAGCAGCTCAAAGATTACTGCACCTGTACATAGCCCACCTATAATTTAGCCCAAACAACTACCTCTTTCTCTACTGTATTCAATTAATTAATTAATTAATTTTGCTCCTTTGCACCCCATTATTTTTATTTCTACTTTCCACATTCTTCCATTGCAAATCTACCATTCCAGTGTTTTACTTGCTATTTTGTATTTACTTTGCCACTGTGGCCTTTTTTTGCCTTTACCTCCCTTATCTCACTTCATTTGCTCACGTCGTATATAGACTTGTTTATGTATTATTGACTGTATGTTTGTTTTACTCCGTGTAACTGTGTCGTTGTTTGTGTCGAACTGCTTTGCTTTATCTTGGCCATGTCGCAATTGTAAATGAGAACTTGTTCTCAACTTGCCTACCTGGTTAAATAAAGGTGAAATAAAATAAAATAATAATTTAATGTAATTCAAACAATTGCGGTGCTGCTTTTCACATTTATTCTTATAACAAGACATGGGCTACTTGTATAACACAGAGTTACTTCCGGCGCCGACAGAGATGGCCGCTTCGCGCTCCTAGGAAACTATGACGTTTTTTTTTTTTTTTTTTACGTGTTATTTCTTACATTGGTACCCCAGGTCATCTTAGGTTTCATTACATACAGTCGGGAAGAACTACTGAATATAAGAGCAATGTCAACTCACCATCAGTACGACCAGGAATATGACTTTCCCGAAGCGGATCCTATGTTCTGCCTTTCACCCAGGACAACGGAATGGATCCCAGCCTGCGACCCAAAACAAAGACATCGTAAAAGAGGGAAACGAAGCGGTCTTCTGGTCACGCTCCGGAGACGGGCACATCGCACACCACTCCCTAGCATACTTCTTGCCAATGTCCAGTCTCTTGACAACAAGGTTGATGAAATCCGAGCAAGGGTAGCATTCCAGAGGGACATCAGAGATTGTAAAGTTCTTTGCTTCACGGAAACATGGCTCACTCGAGAGACGCTAACGGAATCGGTGCAGCCAGCTGGTTTCTTCACGCATCACGCCGACAGAAACAAACATCTTTCTGGTAAGAAGAGGGGTGGGAGCGTATGCCTTATGGTTAACGAGACGTGGTGTGGTCACAACGACATACAAGAACTCAAGTCCTTCTGTTCACCTGATTTAGAATTCCTCACAATCAAATGTCGACCGCATTATCTACCAAGGGAATTCTCTTCGATTATAATCACAGCCGTATATATTCCCCCCCCAAGCAGACACATCGATGGCTCTGAACAAACTTTATTTGACTCTTTGCAAACTGGAAACCACATATCCTGAGGCTGCATTCATTGTAGATGGGGATTTTTTTTAAGGCTAATCTGAAAACAAGACTCCCTAAATTGTATTAGCATATCAATTGCGCAACCAGGGCTGGTAAAACCTTGGATCATTGCTATTCTAACTTCCGCGATGCATATAAGGCCCTCCCCCGCCCTCCTTTCGGAAAAGCTGACCACGACTCCATTTTGTTGCTCCCTGCCTACAGACAGAAGCTAAAACAAGAAGCTCTCGCACTCAGGTCTGTTCAACGCTGGTCCGACCAATCTGATTCCACGCTCCAAGACTGCTTCCATCACGTGGACTGGGATATGTTCCGCACTGCGTCCAACAACAACATTGACGAATACGCTGGTTCGGTGAGCGAGTTCATTAGAACGTGCATTGAATATGTCGTTCCCATAGCAACGATTAAAACATTCCCTAACCAGAAACCGTGGATTGATGGCAGCATTCGCGTGAAACTGAAAGCGCGAACCACTGCTTTTAACCAGGGCAAGGTGACCGGAAACATGACCGGATACAAACAGTGTAGCTATTCCCTCCGCAAGGCAATCAAACAAGCTAAGCATCAGTATAGAGACAAAGTAGAGTCACATTTCAATGGCTCAGACACAAGAGGTATGTGGCAGGGTCTACAGTCAATCACGGATTACAAAAAGAAAACCAGCCCCGTCACGGACCAGGATGTCTTGCTCCCAGGCAGACTAAATAACTGTTTTGCCCGCTTTGAGGACAATACAGTGCCACTGACACGGCCTGCAACCAAAACATGCGGACCCTCCTTCACTGCAGCCGACGTGAGTAAAACATTTAAACGTGTTAACCCTCGCAAGACTGCCGGCCCAGACGGCATCCCCAGCCGCGCACTCAGAGCATGCGCAGACCAGCTGGCTGGTGTGTTTATGGACATATTCAATCAATCCTTATCCCAGTCTGCTGTTCCCACATGCTTCAAGAGGGCCACCGTTGTTCCTGTTCCCAAGAAAGCTAAGGTAACTGAGCTAAACGACTACCGCGCCGTAGCACTCACTTCCGTCATCAAGAAGTGCTTTGAGAGACTAGTGAAGGACCATATCACCTACACCCTACCTGACACCCTAGACCCACTCCACTTTGCTTACCGCCCAAATAGGTTCACAGACGATGCAATCTCAACCACACTGCACACAGCGCTAACCCATCTGGACAAGAGGAATACCTATGTGAGAATGATGTTCATCGACTACAGCTCAGCATTTAACACCATAGTACCCTCCAAACTCGTCATCAAGCTCGAGACCCTGGGTCTCGACCCCGCCCTGTGCAACTGGGTACTGGACTTCCTGATGGGCCGCCCCCAGGTGGTGAGGGTAGGTAACAACATCTCCACACCGCTGATCCTCAACACTGGGGCCCCACAAGGGTGCGTTCTGAGTCCTCTCCTGTACTCCCTGTTCACCCACGACTGCGTGGCCATGCACGCCTCCAACTCAATCATCAAGTTTGCGGACAACACTACAGTGGTAGGCTTGATTACCAACAACGACAAGATGGCCTACAGGGTGTAGGTGAGGGCCCTCGGAGTGTGGTGTCAGGAAAATAACCTCACACTCAACGTCAACAAAACTAAGGAGATGATTGTGGACTTCAGGAAACAGCAGAGGGAGCACCCCCCTATCCACATCGATGGGACAGTAGTGGAGAGGGTAGTAAGTTTTAAGTTCCTCGGCATACACATCACAGACAAACTGAATTGGTCCACCCACACAGACAGCATCGTGAAGAAGGCGCAGCAGCGCCTCTTCAACCTCAGCAGGCTGAAGAAATTTGGCTTGTCACCAAAAGCACTCACAAACTTCTACAGATGCACAATCGAGAGCATCCTGTCGGGCTGTATCACCGCCTGGTACGGCAACTGCTCCGCCCACAACCGTAAGGCTCTCCAGAGGGTAGTGAGGTCTGCACAACGCATCACCGGGGGCAAACTACCTGCCCTCCAGGACACCTACACCACCCGAGGTCACAGGAAGGCCATAAAGATCATCAAGGACAACAACCACCCGAGCCACTGCCTGTTCACCCCGCTATCATCCAGTAGGCGAGGTCAGTACAGGTGCATCAAAGCAGGGACCGAGAGACAGAAAAACAGCTTCTATCTCAAGGCCATCAGACTGTTAAACAAACAGCCACCACTAACATTGAGTGGCTGCTGCCAACACACTGACTCAACTCCAGCCACTTTAATAATGGGAATTGATCGAAATTGATGTAAAATATATCACTAGCCACTTTAAACAATGCGACTTAATATAATGTTTACATACTCTACATTCTTCATCTTATATGTATATACTGTACTCTATATCATCTACTGCATCTTTATGTAATACATGTATCACTAGCCACTTTAAATTATGCCACTCTGTTTACATACCCTACATTACTCATCTCATATGTATATACTGTACTCGATACCATCTACTGCATCTTGCCTATGCCGTTCTGTACCATCACTCATTCATATCTTTATGTACATATTCTTCATCCCTTTACACTTGTGTGTATAAGGTAGTAGTTTTGGAATTGT
The DNA here is from genome assembly GCF_036934945.1 of Oncorhynchus masou masou. Classification (NCBI taxonomy): domain Eukaryota; kingdom Metazoa; phylum Chordata; class Actinopteri; order Salmoniformes; family Salmonidae; genus Oncorhynchus; species Oncorhynchus masou. The sequence goes on along the minus strand of NC_088215.1, from coordinate 5,391,562 downwards.
TACGTTAGATTGCTTGTTGGTTATTCCTGCATTGTCGGAACTAGAAGCACAAGCATTTCGCTACACTCGCATTAACATCTACTAACCATGTGTACAAATACATTTCATTTGATTTTGAGTATGAAATGTGACTGACGCAGAACTTACATCTCCATGTAAATGCAACTGGTACGCAGTTTCAACTCTTGTTACACTGTAAGTAATTACACTGCTCTTTTATTAATAGCATAAATGAGAAGTATAATAAACTAACAAATGAAAATGGCAGATACTGCTCTTTGCTTTGGTATTACCCTGCAATTTCTAACATATCATGGCAAGGAAGAAGACAGTAACTGTCGTTTAAGGGTCAAAGGTCAAGTCAGAGGTCAGGGTCAACATGAATAAAACATTAACTCATAGTAAGACATCAGATCACTACATCTCCAATGATCTCCCAATAATTAATTTGGCTGGACAATTAAAAAAATTGAAAGCTGTTTTCTCAGTTTCATGCTATGAGCAATAACTGCATTTTTGCTTGGAAGGGCAGTATAGTATCCTTAACTAGCATTGAAAAAGATCATCCATGATTTTCGAATAAAAAATCTCCCTAATTTCTGAATCACGCTTGTAACATCAGTAGGCTCTCGTAGCCTATGCTTCGGAGGGGGGGGGGGGTAGACACACTGGCAAAGATTTTCAGCTGGCAGGGAGACACTGGAATAAGGTTCTGAGTGACAGAGCAATGGCTCTGCATAGGCGCTTGGTTGCGTTTTTTGTGGGACTTAAAAAATGCCTGGAATGTAAAATAACGTTAAGAACCGGTTCCCATGATTGTTTTTTGTTTTTTGACATTCTTTTTCTGTTTTCGGTTCTGTTCTCTGAACCAGTTCCAACCCCTGGTTACAATAGCGCGCAAGTTGTGTAGTATAATGGTATTAAGTTATACAAAGTTTTATAGAGTTTAGGAATTTTCAAAGATTATGAACTGTCATTACTGATTGTAAGTAAGCTAGCTAGCTATCGTTAGCTTATTATAACATCTGTCAATACTGAAGATCATTGGTTAAAATTAACAAGCAACCTATGATACTCTTCTATCTTAATAAATATAATGAACAAAAATATCAAAGCAACATGCAACAATTTTCTAAAATGTTACTGAGTTACAGATGATAATAAAATCAGTCAATTTAAATAACTAAGGCCCTAATCTATAGATTTCACATGATTGTGCAGGGGTGCAGTGCCCCCTCACTTGGCCGCTAGGCCCACCCACTGGGGAGCCAGGTCCACCAATCGGAATTTGTTTTTCCTCACAAAAGAGCTTTATTACAGACAGAAATACTCCTCCTTGTGGGGAAAACTAATTCTGATTGGCTGAATCTACTTATTTAAATTTTAGAGGGATGGTGCTTTTCTGATGATCTGTAACTAGCTAGCTAACATTACATTTTCAGATATTACACATTTTCAGATTTTGACAGAAATTGGTTTCATTTCTAGCTAAAACTGTACTGTTAGCTAGCTGGCTGGCTCCCTAGCTGATGTTATTATTCGTTTCCCAGAGCCGTTTACTGTTCTAGTTAGAGCCTAATGTTAACTAGCTAACATTGAACATGGTTGGTTAGCTCCCAACACTGTGGCATTGCTGTCACTGTTTATTGTTTAACTAGCTAACGTTGGCTGGCTGGCTGGCTGGCTCGTTAGCTAACATCACGTTACGTATATACGAAACCAGTTGAAGTTAACTGGTGTCAGTAAACATCTGCAAAAAAGCGTAATGAAATTGTTGCCAGCAGAGCTGGTTAGGCTGTTATCCAGAGGTAAACAAATCATCGGCCAGAGCATCAAGTGTGCGCTTCGAGAGTGAAACGAGATGGGTGGGGCTAAAGCTTAGTGTGAGGGTGTGAACAATGCTGAATGGGGTGTAGACAAAAAAGAGATCTTCACAAGATAGCAAAACATTCAAAGGCGATTTTCTGAAAAGTGAGTTTAAAGTTGATCAACTTTCAAAGCAGAATTACTTTCACATTGTTCCTCAAATGCAGTGTATGATATACCATTTTGTAGCTCTGAGTCTCTACTTTATATAATGTAAAAAACACTACAAATTTTGCTACATAAGACCGAATCCAGGTGGTGAGTAACATTTAATCAGCTTCTTGATATGCCACACCTGTCAGGTGGATAGATTATCTTGGAAAAAGAGAAATGGTCACTAACACCAACAAATTTGTGCACAATATTTGAGAGACATAATACTTTTGTGCATATAAAACATTTCTGTGATCTTTTATTTGAGCTCATGAAACATGGGACCAACACTTTACATGTTGTGTTTATATTGTGCTCGGTGTACATTACCAGTCAAAAGTTTGGAGACCTACTCATTCCAGGGTTTTAGCTTAATTTTTATTGTAGAATAATAGTGAAGACATCAAAACTATGAAATAACACATATGGAATCATGTAGTAACTAAAAAAGTAGCCACCCTTTGCCTTGATGACAGCTTTGCACACTCTTGGCATTCTCTCAACCTGCTTCATGAGGTAGTCACCTGGAATGCATTTCAATAAACAGGTGTGCCTTGTTAATTTGTGGAATTTCTTTCCTTCTTAATGAGTTTGAGCCAATCAGTTGTGTTATGACAAGGCAGGGGTGGTATACAGAAGATAGCCCTATTTGGTAAAAGGCCAAGTCCATATTATGGCAAGAACAGCTCAAATAAGCTAAGAGAAACAACAGTCCATCATTACTTTAAGACATGAAGGTTAGTCAATCCAGAAAATGTCAAGGACTTTGAAAGTTTCTTCAAGTGCATTTGCAAAAACCATCAAGCGCTATGATGAAACTGGCTCTCATGAGGACTGCCACAGGAAAGGCCCAGAGTTACCTCTGCTGCAGAGGATAAATTCATTAGAGTTAACTGCACCTCAGATTGCAGCCCAAATAAATGCTTCCAGTAACAGACACATCTCATCATCAATTGTTCAGAGGAGACTGCGTGAATCAGGCCTTCATGGTCGAATTGCTGCAAAGAAACCACTACTAAAGGACACCAATAGGAAGAAGAGACTTGCTTGAGCCAAGAAACACCAGCAATGGACATTAGACCAGTGGAAATCTGTACTTTGGTCTGAAGAGTCCAAATTTTAGATGTTTGGTTCCAACCGCTGTGTCTTTCTGAGATGCAGAGTAAGTGAACGGATGATCTATGCATGTGTGATTCCCACCGTGAAGCATGGAGGAGGAGGTGTGGGGGTTCTTTGCTGGTGACACTGTCAGTGATTTATTAGAATTTAAGGCACACTTAATCAGCATGGCTACCACAACATTCTGCAGTGATATGCCATCCCATCTGGTTTGTGCTTATTGGGACTATCATTTGTTTTTCAACAGAGCAATGACCCAAAACACACTTCCAGGCTGTGTAAGGGCTATTTGACCAAGAAGGAGGGTTATGGAGTGCTGCATCAGATGACCTGGCCTCCACAATCACCCGACCTCAACCCAATTGAGATGGTTTGGGATGAGTTGGACCACAGAGTGAAGGAAAAGCAGCCAGCAAGTGCTCAGCATATGTGGGAACTCCTTCAAGACTGTTGGAAAAGCATTCTTCGTGAAGCTGGTTGAGAGAATGCCAAGAGTGTGCAAAGCTGTCATCAAGGCAAAAGCTGGCTACTTCTGTCATGTCTTATTATGTCTGTTCCTGTCTTTTCTCTTCACTCTGTCTCTCTCTGCTGGTCTTATTAGGTTACCTTCTCTTTCTCTCCTTCTCCAGCTGTTCCTCATCTCCCCTAACTAGCTTGTTCACCCTTTCCCCACCTGTTCCCTTTTTTCCCTCTGATTAGGTCTCTATTTCTCTCTCTGTTCCTGCTACTTTCGGTGTCAGATTCTCGTTTGTGTTTCTCATGCCAGAAGCAAGCTATCGTCTCGTTTGCTTCCTCCTAGTCCTATCCTGTCGGAGTCTGCCTGGCAGGTGCATCCTGTACACTACTAACTATCTTTTGTTTGCACCGTGTCCAGTTCATCATATGCTACGTGTGATCAGCTACCACCGTTCCTCTGTGACCCGCACCGACCCAGAGCGACCTGCAGCCTGTCGCCGCTACCCAGCTATTCATCAGAGGGACTTTATGTTTCATTTCTCGCCCTCTCTGCGGGTATTCTATTGTGCCATTGACAACGTCGGAAGAGGATCTATGCCATTCCTGTTTTTTCATTAAAAGAACTCTGTTTCTGTTAAACCGCTTTTGGGTCTTCACTCAAGTACATAACAACTTCGAAGAATATAAAATTTAAAATATATTTTGATTTGTTTAACACTTTTTAGGTTACTGCATGATTCCATATGTGTTATTTCATAGTTTTGATGTCTTCACTATTATTCTACAATGTAGAAAACCCTGTAATGAGTAGGTGTCCAAACTTTTGACTAGTACTGTATGTGATAAAGTGAACATCTGACCCTAACACACAAATATAGAAAATACACTGTTCAGTCAGATGTTTTGACAGGCCTTTTTAGATAGGCATGTTAAAATTTCCAACATTTTGGTAGACTATTTGTTAGCCAACTTGTCTAAAATTAGATACATGTAGCTTCTCTTCCGTCATTACTTGTTGCCCGAGAAGATGAAATAAACCCTTACTCACCAAAATAATGCCATAAATCGATAGAGAGAATTCATCAATCTAGTTAACATGGGTAAAGGTAGTCTTCTCTTTTCTTTCATCTCTCAAAAGGAGCTGATTGTGGACTACAGGAAAAGGCGGACCGAACATGCCCACATTAACATGGACGAGGCTGTAGTGGAGCGAGTCGAGAGTTTCAAGTTCCTTGGTGTCCACATCATCAACGAACTATCATGGTCCAAACACACCAAGACAGTTGTGAAGAGCTACAGAGAGTAGTGCTTACGGCCCGAGTACATCACTTGTGCCAAGCTTCCTGCCGTCCAGGACCTACAGTTGAAGTCGGAAGTTTCCATACACCTTAGCCAAGTACATTTAAACTCAGTTTTTCATAATTCCTGACATTTAATCGTAGTAAAGATTCCCTGTCTTAGGTCAGTTAGGATCACCACTTTGTTTTAAGAATGTGAAATGTCTAAATAATAGTAGAGAGAATTATTTATTTCAGCTTTTATTTCTTTCATCACATTCCCAGTGGGTCAGAAGTTTACATAGCCTCAATTAGTATTTGGTAGCATTGTCTTTAAATAGTTTAACTTGGGTCAAATGTTTTGTGTAGCCTTCCACAAGCTTCCCACAATAAATTGGGTGAATTTTGGCCCATTCCCCCTGACAGAGCTGGTGTAACTGAGTCAGTTTTGTAGACCTCCTTGCTCGCACAATCTTTTTCAGTTCTGCCCACACATTTTCTATAGGATTGAGGTCAGGGCTTTGTGTTGGCCACTCCAATACCTTGACTTTGTTGTCCTTAAGCCATCTTGCCACAACTTTGGAAGTATGCTTGGGGCCCATTGTCCATTTGGAAGACCCATTTGCGACCAAGCTTTAACTTCCGGACTGATGTCTTGAGATGTTGCTTCAATATATTCACATAATGCCATCTATTTTGTGAAGTACACCAGTCCCTCCTGCAGCAAAGCACCCCCACAACATGATGCTGCCATCCTCGTGCTTCATAGTTGGGATGGTATTCTTCGGCTTGCAAGCCTCCCCCTTTTCCTCCAAAGATAACAATGGTCTTTATGGCCAATTTTGTTTCATCAGATCAGAGGACGTTTCTCCAAAAAGTATGATCTTTGACCCCATGTGCAGTTGCAAAATGTAGTCTGTTTTTTTTATGGCGGTTTTGGAGCAGTGGCTTTTTCCGTGCTGAGCGGCCGTTCAGGTTATATCGATATAGGACTTGTTTTACTGTATATATAGATACCTTTTGCACCTGTTTCCTCCAGCATCCTCATAAGGTCCTTTGCTGTTGTTCTGGGATTGATTTGCACTTTTTGCACCAAAGTACATTAATATTTAGGAGACAGAACGCGTCTCATTCCTGAGTGGTATGACGGCTGCATGGTCCCATGGTGTTTATACCTGCGTACTATTGTTGTACAGATGAACGTGGTACCTTCAGGCATTTGTAAATTGCTCCCAAGGATGAACCAGACTTGTGGAGGTCTACAATTTTTGCCTGACTTCTTTTCATTTTCCCATGATGTCAAGCAAAGAGGCACTGAGTTTGAAGGTAGTTTGAAATACATCCACAGGCATACCTCCAATTGACTCGAATGATGTCAATTTGCCTATCAGAAGCTTCTAAAGCCATGACATCATTTTATGGAATTTTCCAAGATGTTTAAAGGCACAGTCAACTTAGTGTATGTTAAACTTCTGACCCACTGGAATTGTGATACAGTGAATTATAAGTGAAAGAATCTGTCTGTAAACAATTGTTGGAAAAATTACTTATGTCATGCACGAAGTAGATGTCCTAAACGACTTGCCAAAACTATAGTTTGTTAACAAGAAATTTGTGGAGTGGTTGAAAAACGAGTTTTAATGACACCAACCTAAGTGTATGTAACCTTCCGACTTCACCTGTATATACTAGGTGCTATCAGAGGAAAGCACAGACAGTGTTCAAAGATTTCAGTCACCCAAGACATAGACTGTTTTCTTTGCTACTACACGGCAAGTGGTACCGGAGAGCCAAGTCTAGGACCAAAAAACAGCTCCTACTATGCATAGATAATATTCTGTGGACAGATGAAACTACAATTAATCAAATGGCCACCCAAACTATTTACATTGACAACCCCCCTCTCCATTCGTTTTTATATTTCTGCTACTCGCTGTTTATTATCTGTGCATAGTCACTTTATCTCTACCTACATGTACAAATTACCTCGACTAACCTGTACCCCTGCACATCGACTCAGTGCCGGTTCCCACTGTATATAGCATTGTTATTGTTATTTTATTGTGTTACTTTTTATAATTTTTTACTTTAGTTTCTTTTGTAAATATTTTCCTAACTCTTTCTTGAACTGCATTGTTGTTTGAGCACTTGTTAGTAAGCATTTCACGGTAAGGTGTACTGTTGTATTCGGCGCATGTGACAAATAAAGTTTGATTTGATGACCCTGGATCTGCAGACTGACCTGCATGGAGCAGAAGCAATCTACCTACTGCTGGCCTGCTGCAAAGTACGGAATATTATAGAGGATACATTGATATGGACATGATATATTTAACACTGTATTGTCATCTAACTTCCCTTTTTTCCCCTTCTCTCTCCATTCCTTCTCAGTCTCTCAGAAGCTGCCAGTGAAGGTGCAGGAGGTTGGACATTGGCCTATACTTGCCCAGTTACTAGATGCCAATTCCTTGAAAATGTATAAAAAACTAAGTCAACAAAAGTTGCAGCTGTGCATATTTGACAACTTAATTTCCACCCAGCAGTAGAAAAAGTATTGCTGTTGCACTTCTGTACCTTTGTGTAATAAGTGTTGTTAACAGGAAGCTCATCTCGGAGGCAAGGTGTAAGGAGTATAGTTTCCCTTTCATCTTCCTTGCATGTACAGTGGAAAGAAAAAAGTGTGTGAACCTTTTATAAATACCTGGATTTCTGCATAAATTGGTCATAAAATGTGATCTGATCATCTAGGTCACAACAATAGACAAACACAGTCTGCTTAAACTAATAACACACAAACAATTATACATTTTCATGTCTTTATTGAACACACCATGTAAACATTCAAAGTCCACGGTGGGAAAAGTATGTGAATCCTTGGATTTAATAACTGGTTGACCCTACTTTGGCAGCAATAACCTCAACCAAATGTTTTCTGTCTGGAGGAATTTTGGACTCTTTGCAAAAACTGTTTCAGTTCAGAAATATTATTGGGATGTCTGGTGTGAACTGCTTTCTTGAGGTCATGCCACAGCATCTCAATCGGGTTGAGGTCAGGACTCAGACTGGGCCACTTCAGAAGGCATGTTTTCTTCTGTTGAAGCCATTCTGTTGTTGATTTACTTCTGTTTTGGGTCGTTGTCCTTTTGCATCACCCAACTTCTGTTGAGCTTCAATTGGTGGACAGATAGCCTAACATTCTCCTGTAAAATGTCTTGATAAACTTGGGAATTAATTTTTCCATCGATGATAGCAAGCTGTCCAGGCCCTAAGGCAGCAAAGCAGTCTCAAACCATGATGCTCCCTCCACCATACTTTACAGTTGTGATGAGCTTCTGATGTTGGTGTGCTGTGCCTTTTTTTCTCCACACATATTGTGTGTTCCTTCCAAACAACGCAACTGTAGTTTCATCTGTCCACAGAATATTATGCCAGTAGCGCTGTGGAACATCCAGGTGCACTTTTGCAAACTTCAGACGTGCAGGGGATGGAGCTCAGCCATCCCCTCAGACACACCCAGAGGGGGATGTAAATGCTCAGTGGGATGCTTAGGATACCCAATCTGATTTCTCCCTATTGAAGTTGAGATTTAAAAGTGTTAGGTTAATGTTAGGGTAGGAGGTTATGGTCATAGCAAGGATTTCAGTTAGCATATATTCTTTCATTTTCAAAAAGGCTTTTGTGGATAATTTGTTAGAGGTAACATCTCAGAAACAACATACAGTGAATTTGGGTTCCATGTAAAACCCTGTCCACAGAGGGATCGACCTGGAACCAAAAGGCTTCCGCTATGGGGACAGCCAAAGAATCCCTTTGGAACCATTTCTTCTAAGAGTGTATGGAACAGTGGATTCTTACAATAACAGTATACTTCTATGCTTACCACTTTCCACAGAATAGAGATATTAATACATTCAACTCTGCCTCCTGACTATTTAATGTTCTTTGGGTGTGAATATTGAGTTAAAATAAAAAGGCTCATGATTCTTACCTTGAAGCCACCTATATCCACCCAGTCAACCCTTTCTGCCTATCACGAACTATGCTCCCAATTGAAATGGCTAAATAGCGCTGTGTTTGCTCAATTAAACAAATATCACCAAGCAATAAAACAACTGTCATTTTTGTATTTTCTATTCATTAAAGGAAATCAAACCTGCCTCTGTGCGCATATGTGCCCGTGACAACACAACATCATGACTGACAACACACTATTAATAAAAGGTAATAAAGCCTTCTCTCCGTCTGTGTGCATACGTTTCCGTGGCAGCACAACATGATGACTACATTCAAGCACACAGCAGCTACATTGTAATTGCAATTGTGATACAGTTAGTTATGGGGTCAGCAGTATCTGATAAATATGACACTTCATCTCTGCCAAGCTAGCCAACTTGCAATGTAAACATGTCACATGTTTAAATACGTTTTTTAGTCTGTTGCCTCGTGTGAGAGTTGGATCGCAAGTTTGGAGTTCGACAAGACGTGAACCAATAACTGACTACCCGTAGAAACCCGAAATATAACCCGCCCACCTTTGGGTCTTGGTTTGAGCTACATGTTTAACCCCGCCCTGTTATGCGGTCCGCAGCCAGGGGTACTTTTTATTCGCCCCGAAAGTAGCTTAGATGGTGATCCAGCAGCCAATAGGAGTCGGGGAGAAAGCAGTAGGACTTTAATCGTACCGGTGTTAAATAGCACCCCCGAAATATCATTCCTCCCAAGCAGTTGTGGTTTAAACTTTTTCATTTAAGATGGACGAGGATAGAGGGAAAGCAAACGATCAAATTAAGTTATGGAAAGAGGGCCGAAGCGATAAGGTTTGTCAATTTTTATTCTTAGTTTGTGTTGTGCAGATCTGTTTAGAAATGAGTGAGAGATCATCCAGGGTGGCTTTCTGCCCCCTGGACTTCTTAGCTATAATGCTAACGTTAGGTAGTTAGTTAGCTACACATTTACTGAACCATTATACTGTTCAATTCCACAACCAAAGAATGCATATTTTGTATTTGAATTGTCTTTTTTTTGATCGTGCAAGAATTGTTAGCTGGCTGCTGCCTACAACTAACGTTAGCCTATTACTAGTTAGCTAGGACTAGCAGCTGGTCGTTACTAGCTGCTATACCCACAATCACAAAGTCAAACCCTGCCCATGTCTAACAAACCCCTGCAGTTCGAGCTTCCTTGACATTTGTAGAATATATTTCCAATGTTATCTAGGGTTTACTCCCATACTCTTGTAATATGTTGAGGTAACAACTGCAGAGTAGCTATTTGTTTTGATTAGCTAACTAACGTCAACTACCTACCTAATGAAATGCCAAGAAGTTGACTGCTTGTGTTTTAATTTGCTGGTTTAACGTGAAAACATTGCAAGATGAGAATAGAATAATCAGTGACACTTTGCAATAACTGGATGATTATGGACCTTGATTTGTTGGGATAGGAAATGTAGCTAGGCCATTGTCTTGCCTATAGTTTAGCTTGGACTTTAGCCATGTCAAATCATGGTTATCTAATCATTAGTGCGCAGGAAGGGCATATTTAATGGATCAACATTATGCAAGATTGTCAGTAAACAAGGCTCATTTCACACATACCTAATGGGACCATTGAGTCCATTGCCCAGGCTATTAAGTGTCAGGTGCACAAAGTATACCTGTACATTACTAGTCTTATTGTGTGTGTAGTTATGTCTCCCGAAAACAAGTACATTAAGAGAGTGTAAATGTAGCTGATGTGGAATCAGGGAAGGACCTACTCTGTTGCCAAAGGAAAATAGAGAGAGTAGGCCTAATGACTGTAAATAAAGTGTGTTGTGCAATGTCTTATGTATGACGTCTATGTCATTGCTTCCCCTTCAGAGGCCAGACAACCTGACCACTGGGGCTGGTCACCCGATAGGGGACAAGCTGAATATAATAACAGCGGGTCCCCGGGGGCCCCTCCTAGTGCAGGACACCCCGTTCATAGACGAGATGGCCCACTTCGACCGCGAGCGCATCCCAGAGAGGGTGGTACATGCCAAGGGAGGCGGTGGGTGTCCACCAATGCATATTAACAGACACCGATCAGCATTTATGCAATATACAGTGAGCTCCAAAAGCATGACATCCAACAAGTTGTAAAGTCACAAGCCTGATGTAATCATTGTGTGTGGGGGGGGGGCCGACCATGTGCTGTCATTTCTAAACGGTTCACCCGATATGGATGAAAATACTCTCAAATTAAAGCGGATAGTTATTGTATCATTTCAAATCTAAAGTGCTAGAGTACAGAGCCAAAGCAACAACAAAAAATGGTCACTGTCTGAATTATTTTGGAGCTCACTGTATTTGTCAGAAATGTTTTGAAGACTGGCTGGAAAGAGTCAGAAGCTACTAGATTTATTCTTAAAAGTGGACCTTCACAAAGTAATGGTATAGGGAAATACTTCCCCAGACATGCCTATCACATTTGAAATAAACATATTAAAGTGTTGGCCTACTTCTGGGTCTAGGCCAAAATACCAACTCTAACTCGTTAGTCTACTCGGGGCAGAATATTATAGGACCATACTTGATCATGTGATGTTCTGTGTTGGCCCACTATACAGAAGGGTAAAGTGCACCATGTGTATGGCATTATAAGTTGGTGTTTACTAACTAGCTAGGATGTACAGTACCAGTCAAGTTTGGACACACCTACTCGTTCAAGGGTTTTTCTTTATTTGTACTATTTTACACATTGTAGAATAACATGTATTCTTCAAAGTAACTACCCTTTGCCTTGATAGATTTGCACACTTGGCATTGTCTCAACCAGCTTCACCTGTAATGCTTTTCCAACAGTCTTGAAGGAATTCCCACATGCTGAGCACTTGTTGGCTGCTTTTCCTTTACTCCTTCAACTCATCCCAAACCATCTCAATTAGGTTGAGGTTGGGTGACTGTGGAGGCCAGGTCATCTGATGCAGCACTCAAGCACTCCTCATTTTTGGTCAAATAGCCCATACACAGCCTGGAGGTGTGATGGGTCATTGTTCTGTTGAAAAACAAATGGTAGTCCCACGAAGCGCAAACCAGGTGGGATGGTGTATTGCTGCAGAAAGCTGTGGTAGCCATGCTGGTAAAGTGTGAGTTGAATTCTAAATAAATCACTGACAGTGTCACCAGCAAAGCACCATCTCACCACCACCTCCGTGCTTCACAGTGGGAACCACACATGCAGACATCATTCGTTCACCTACTCTACGTCTCACAAAGACACAGCGGCTCGAACCAAAAATCTAAAATTTGGACTCATCAGACCAAAGGACAGATTTCTACCGGTTTAATGTCCATTGCTTGTGTTTCTTGGCCCAAGCAAGCCTCTTCTTATTATTGGTGTCCTTTTAGTAGTGGTTTCTTTGCAGCAATTCGACCATGAAGGCCTGAATCACAGTCTCCTCTGAACAGTTGATGTTGACGTTGACGTGTCTGTTACTTGAACTCTGAAGCGTTTATTTGGGCTTCAGTTTCTGAGGCTGGTAACTCTAACTTATCCTCTGCAGCAGAGGTAACTCTGTCTTCCTTTCCTGTGGCGGTCCTCATGAGAGCCAGTTTCATCATAGCGCTTGAGGGTTTTTGCGGTTTTATTATTTATTTATTTAAAATGTTGTTTTTTTTGCATATTTATTTAAATAGACAAGCCCGTTGAAGAAACTTTCAACTTTTTTTTAATATTCTGGATTGACTGACCTTCATGTCTTAAAGTAATATTGGACTGTCGTTTTTCTTTGCTTATGATGGATTCTGGGTTCTGACTCCTAAACTTGGAATAGTGTTAATTATCAGGTAACCTATTGAAATATTGAGTGCTATAGTCTAAGGTCTACACCAGAAGGTAATGGTTATCTGTAGGATGAATGTATATGGTGGAGGCAATTAAGCTTGGAATATACTGAGTGAAGGAAAGATGTTGGCAGGCACTGGATAAGGGTGGCGAGATGTGGATTAGTGAGGAAGGGGTGCTAAGGTTAGGTCACGCTAAGGGAGAAGGAACATTTTATTGCCTGCGTCACTTAATTTCCGGCCTAGCAACAAATATGTAATGTTTAGAGGGGAATCCACCTCAAATTGGGGTATATACATACTACCACTGGCGGAACCATGTCTTTGTCTTATGCAGTTGTATGACCCAATGGGTGAATAGACTTGGTTTAAGCTTTACTAATTGTACATGAGTTTTACTAGGCTCATTTAGAACTTAACACTTATTTGAGCTGTTCTTGCCATAATATGGACTTGGTATTTTACCAAATAGGGATATCTTCTGTGTACCACCCGTACCATGTCACCACACAAATGATTGTCTCAAACACATTAAGAAGGAAATAAATTCCACAAATTAACTTTTAACAAGGCACACCTGTTTAATTAAAATTGCATTCCAGGTGACAACCTCATGAAGCTGGTTGAGAGAGTGCCAAGAGTGTGCAAAGATGTCATCAAGGCAAAGGGTGGCTACTTTGAAGAATCTCAAATATAAAACTTTCTTGGTTACTACATGAATCCACATATGTTATTTAACAGTTTTGATGTCTGTTCTTCTACAATGTAAAAAAAAAAAACTTGAATGAGTAGGTGTGTCAACTTTTTACTGGTACTATATACTCATTAACTGACCCTTTCTTTGCCTCTTCCTACACAGGAGCTTTTGGGTACTTTGAGGTGACACATGACATCTCTCGCTACTGCAAGGCCAAGGTGTTTGAGCATGTGGGCAAGACCACACCTGTCGCCATTCGCTTCTCCACCGTGGGTAAGACATTAGCCTACATTACATTTTCTTTTAACATAGCTTTTTGTCCCTTGTATTTTGATGCAGCTCACTCTGGTTTTTCTATAAAACTGCTACAAACTGTTACTTTTGTTTCCTTAAGGACATGCAAAAAGAAACACTATCGGATTTGCTAGCTACCAATTTGACTACTGCCACTGTACAGGAAATGACTAAGAGCACGCTTGTCTGCAAGAGCAGCGTTTGCCGATATCTGAAGAATTCTGGACAGTCGGGTAGCCTAGTGGTTAAGCACGTTGGCCCAATAACCAACTGGGGCTCTTGTTAAGGTCAACGTTATCATGGACTTTACCCAGTACAAGAATGTATAATGTAAGTAGGTGACGTAATGACGGCATGAAAAATACAGCGCTACACAGAACAAAAGCAGAAAAATATTAAGCCCACACTTCCAACAAGTTCAAGTCGAGCAGTCATTTGAAAGAGTAAGAACATTTCAGTGAGAACTCAAAGGCGAAACCCATTAACGCCAAGATAATGTAATTCATTGCCCTTGAAAATCAACCATGCTCTGTCGTGGATGTTGGCTTTTGCCAACTGGTCGAGCCCCGGTACACACTATTTTTCAGATGTTGCCTTACTGGAGTTACACAATATTATTGAAACTTGCCTCCATGAGAGTCACTATTATTAGCTTCACAACTGACATTTGTGCAAGCAATGTCAGCCCCATGAACATTGAGTCTGACAGCACAGTGGGTCAACGAGGATTCCATACTGAGGAAAGCCATATTGCATGCTCAAGAATGTGCTGGTTCTCATACCGCTGCTGGCATTTGAGAACATGTTTGAAACTTGGAAACATGAACACTGCTAGCTCTATTCGAAAAACTGACTTGAGAAAAAAGCTCAACTGCGTCTGCAGCAGACGCGATACCCCGCCATGGCATTGAAACTACTGCTCAACAAAACTGCCGACAGACCGCGGGGTTAAAACGTACGAAAGTACCCGGCTGTGAACAAGCGATTTGGTGGCATTCTCTCTGAGCCTCTACTGTGTCACCACCATGCTCAATGTTATGTACAAGGACCACTACTTCGACGCAGGCAAGAAACAGGGTTTACGTGAAGTGTTACATACACAGCTGGACAAGATGGAAACGGATATTGTGACAGTACGCACCGAGGACGAGGCCACAGACTAGTGGTCGACGTTTAATCGAAATGGCTGATTTAATTAGGGCCTATTTCAAGTTTTCATACCAATCGGAAATCTGTGTTTTTGGACACTTTATTTAAGTAGGCAAGTCCGTTAACACATTCTTATTTTCAATGACTGCCTAGGAACAGTGGGTTGACTGCCTTGGTCGAACGACAGATTTTTACCTTGTCAGCTCGGGATTCAATCTTGCAAACTTATGGTTAACTAGTCCAACGCTCTAACCACCTGCCTTACATTGCACTCCACGAGCCTGCCTGTTACGCGAATGCAGTAAGAAGCCAAGGTAAGTTGCTAGCTAGCATTATACTTATCTTTATAAAAAACAATCAATCAATCATAATCACTAGTTATAACGACACATGGTTGATGATATTACTAGTTTATCTAGCGTGTCCTGCGTTGCATATAATCGATGCGGTGCGCATTCACGAAAAAGGACTGTCGTTGCTCCAACCTGTACCTAACCATAAACATCAATACCTTTCTGAAAATCAATACACAAGTATATATTTTTAAACCTGCATATTTAGTTAATATTGCCTGCTAACATGAATTTCTCAACTAGGGAAATTGTCACTTCTCTTGCAACAGAGTCAGGGTATATGCAGCAGTTTGGGCCGCCTGGCTTGTTGCGAACTGTGTGAAGACTATTTCTTCCTAACAAAGACGGCCAACTTCGCCAAACGGGGAATGATTTAACAAAAGCTAATTTGCGAAAAAAGCACAATCGTTGCACGACTACCTAACCATAAACATCAATGCCTTTCTTAAAATCAATACATAGAAGTGTATATATTTTTAAACCTGCATATTTAGCTAAAAAAAATCCAGGTTGGCAGGCAATATTAACCAGGTGAAATGGTCACTTCTCTTGCGTTCATTGCACGCAGAGTCAGGGTATATGCAACAGTTTGGGGCTCGTTGCGAACTAATTTGCCAGAATTTTACGTAATTATGACATAACATTGAAGGTTGTGCAATGTAACAGGAATATTTAGATATATGGATGCCACCCATTAGATAAAATACAGAACGGTTCCGTATTTCACTGAAAGAATAAACGTTTTGTTTTCGAGATGATAGTTTCCGGATTCGACCATATTAATGACCTACGGCTCGTATTTCTGTGTTATGTTCTTACCTGGGAATATTGAAGACTCATGTTAAAAGGAACCATCAGCTTTCATATGTTCTCATGTTCTGAGCAAGGAACTTAAACGTAAGCTTTCTTACATGGCACATATTGCACTTTTACTTCTCCATCACTTTGTTTTTGCATTATTTAAACCAAATTGAACATGTTTCATTATTTACTTTAGGCTAAATTGATTTTATTGATGTATTATATTAAGTTAAAATAAGTGTTCATTCAGTATTGTTGTCATTATTACAAATTTAAAAAATCGTCCGATTTAATCGGTATCGGCTTTTTTTGGTCCTCCAATAATCGTATCGGCGTTGAAAAATCATAATCGGTCGACCTCTACCACAGACAAAGCTGAAAAGCTTCATTGCTTGACACGCATGATGAAATCCTGGTTGAGAATGAAATGACTGAACAAATGAACAATGAAACAGCACAGCAAGTAAGTGAAAGAAATAGGTTTTGATTATGTTTTACTGGTAATGTGGACATGTGTAAATGCCAACAAAATAACAATTGTTTTGTGTGTAACCTTTATTTAACAAGACAAAGTTAAGAACAAATTCCTATTTACAATGGCGGCCTACCCCGCCCTATGGGACTCCCAATCACGGCCGTATGTGATACAGCCTGGAATCGAACCAGAGACTGTAGTGACGCCTCTTGCACTGAGATGGGGTGTGTGTGTGTACTATTTAACTGTGCTAGAATGCTTAAGGCCACTAAAATTGTAAATATCAGAGATCGGTATCGGGTTTTTTTTTTTGCAAGGAAAATATCGGGTATCGGCCAAAGATGTCATATTGGTGCATCCCTAGTATACAGACATTTTTGCTTGTGTTTATCAAGGGAGTCGATTATTTCAGACCACACATCATCAATACACCATTGAATAAATACACAATGTCATATTTTTAGTCTGCAAATAGTGTATTGTGTTTAAACTGCTTGTCCATGTGTGTTTCTTATCAACCTATTTTTGTCTCGAACTCATGTAGCTGGGGAATCGGGCTCAGCGGACACAGTGAGAGACCCACGTGGCTTTGCAGTCAAGTTCTACACTGACGAGGGCAACTGGGACCTTACTGGCAACAACACCCCCATATTCTTTATCAGGGATGCAATGCTGGTGAGTTCAGACGTGTGAGTCAAGATTGCGTCTGGGTGTGCCTTGCTTAGATTCAGTCTTTGACACATGACATGGAGTACAAGGAGTGGAATGTTAGCTGAACAGACTGGCAACCAGGCTAGTACATTAGTCCATCTCCCCGTGTGGTAATGGTATTTAATATCATATCTCTCTAATTTCCCTTTGTTTGTGCAGTTCCCATCCTTCATCCACTCTCAGAAGCGCAACCCCCAGACTCACCTGAAGGACCCAGACATGGTGTGGGACTTCTGGAGCCTGCGGCCTGAGTGTATGCATCAGGTACTGCATCTGCTCCTCTCTACTCGCCACCAAACCTGTACACGCACGATAGTTAGAATCAGAAAATGCATTGTATTTTCTGATTTCACCCCACACTCAGTCAAATTCTAGTAAGAACATGTCATTAACAACTTAAAAGCTGTGCCAGTATATCTAGAAATGGTGGTTGCTGCATTAATTTAAATAGATTATTATATAATTCTTCTAATCTTATTTACTTATCACAATGGCTAAATTGCTTATGACTGAATATGTGCCTTTGTTCATAATTTTGTCTTAATCTCTGTGAAGGTGTCCTTCCTGTTCAGTGACCGTGGTCTGCCCGACGGCTTCCGCCACATGAACGGCTACGGATCCCACACCTTCAAGCTGGTGAACGCTGACAGTCAGCCCGTCTACTGCAAGTTCCACTACAAGGTTAGAGCATAACTAAAGAATATAATCACATTTTATTGGTCAAATACACATGGTTAGCAGATGTTAATGCGAAGGTAGTGAAATTCTTGTGCTTCTGCAAGTGCCGTAATATCTAACAAGTAATCTAACAATTTCACAACAACTACAGACAAGTGTAAAGGAATGAATAAGAGTATGTACATATATGGATGAGACATAGCCGAGTGGCATAGGCATGGTGCAATAGATGGTATACGGTACAGTGTGTATATACATATGAGTAATGTAAGATATCTTAACATTTATTAAAGTGGCATTGTTTAAAGCGACCTAGTGATCCATTTATTAAAATGGGCAGTGATATGAGACTCTATGTAGGCAGCAGCCTCTGAGTTAGTGATTTTGGTTTAGCAATCGGATGGCCTTGATGGAAGCTGTTTTTCAGTCTCTCGGTCCCTGCTTTGATGCACCTGTACTGACCTCGCCTTCTGGATGGTAGCCGGGTGAACAGTCAGTGGCTCGGGTGGTTGTTGTCCTTGATGATCTTTATGGCCTTCCTGTGACATCGGGTTCTGTAGGTGTCTTGGAGGGCAGGTAGTTTTCCTCCGTTGATGCGTTGTGCAGACCACACCACCCTCTGGAAAGCCTTGCGGTTGAGGGTGGTGCAGTTGCCGTACTAGGCGGTGATACAGCCCGACAGGATGCTCTCGATTGTGCACCTGTAAAAGTTTGTCAGGATTTTAGGTGACAAGCCAAATTTCTTCAGCCTCCTGAGGTTGAAGAGGCACTGTTGAGACTTCTTCTCTATGCTGCCTGTGGGTGGACCATTTCAGTTTGTCTGTGATGTGTACGCCGAGGAACTTAACTTTCCACCTTCTCCACTACTGTCCCTTCCATGTGGACCCCCTTCCATGAGGATGCTCCCTCTGCTGTTTCCTGAAGTCCACAATCATCTCCTTTGTTTTGTTGCCATTGAGTGAGAGGTTGTTTTTCTGCCCTCGCCTCCTCCCTGTAGGCTGTCTCGTCGTTGTTAGTAATCAAGCCCGCAACTGTTGTGTTGTCTGCAAATTTGATGATTGAGTTGGAGGCGTGCATGGCCACGCAGTAATGGGTGAACAGTGAGTACAGGAGGGGGCTGAGCACGCACACTTGTGGGGGGGCCCCAGTGTTGAGTGTCAGCGAAGTAGAAATGTTTCCTACCTTCAGCACCTGGGGGCGGCCCGTCAAAGTCCCTGACCCAGTTGCACAGGGTGGGGTTGAGACCCAGGGACTCCAGCTTAATGATGAGCTTTGAGGGTACTATGGTGTTGAGGGTACAATGAACAGTCAATGAACAGCATTCTTACATAGGTATTCCTCTTGTCCAGATGTGATAGGGCAGTGTGATAGCGATTGCATCATCTGTGGACCAGTTTGGGCGGTATGCAAACTGAAGTGAGTCTTGGGTGGCAGGTAAGGTGGAGGTGATATCATCCTTGACTAGTCTCTCAAAGCACTTCATGATGACAGAAGTGAGTGCTACAGGGTGGTAGCCATTTAGTTTGCTTTGCCTTGTGTACAGTGGCAATGGTGGCCATCTTGAAGCATGTGGGGACAGCAGACTGGGATAGGGAGCGATTTTAATAATGTCCGTAAACCCTCCAGCCAGCTGTTCTGCGCATGCTCTGAGGGCGCGGCTAGGGAGGGTTAAGCCTAGCAAGGGTTAACGCGTTTAAGTTTTACTCACCTCGGCCGCGGAGGAGGAGAGGGGGGGGGCCGCAGTCCTTGTTAGCGGGCCACAACGGTGGCACTGTATTATCCTCAAAAAAAGATGCTACAGGACTAGTGAAATGTACTACACTTAAATAGATAGGAGTCGACTATACTTAATTAACTGAAGGATGAAAGAGTAATAGTGGGAAGAAGTAAACCTCGTTCGAAAAATTGCAATGTGTCCATAGTAACTCATAGCATCCTTCCTCTGCTCTCCTCTCAGACCAACCAGGGTATCAAGAACATGAAACCTGAGGACGCCGAGCGCCTGGCCTCCACCGACCCGGACTATGCCATTCGAGACCTTTACACCTCCATCGCCAACGGCAAATTCCCTTCCTGGTCATTCTACATCCAGATCATGACCTTTGACCAGGCCGAGAAGTTCCAGTGGAACCCCTTTGACCTGACCAAGGTAGCATAGAGATACCATTTTAATTTATTCAATTATGTGGGGATCCTAACCTTTATAGTAGGTCCATTACTAAACATTTGATCAATACTTTGTTGTTTTTTAAAGAATGTGACAGAAATACCTGAAATGTCTTAGTATTGTACTTTGTTAGCAATTTAAACAAGATGTCCCCAAAAATATTGTCCATACATATGCAGTACTCTGACTTTTCCGCCAGAGGGGGGACTTACTCCACATAACCTCTGAAAGTGGTCTGAGCTCTGTTATGGTGTCATAGTGTTTGTGAATGGTAGAATAATGGGTAACTGACTGAATAGCTGCAATCTTTTCGGGATAATTATTAGGTGAAAATATAGGGTAGGGGTCATGCATGAATGCATTAAAAAATTCTTTGTCCTCTAAGAATGGCTAGAAATCTCTTGCACTTGCATGCACCTTGGTTGGCCTGAGAAGTAGCAACACTTCTCTTTTTCCTTAGGTGTGGTCTCACAAGGAGTACCCCCTCATTCCGGTGGGGAGGTTGGTGCTCAACAGAAACCCTGCCAACTACTTTGCTGAGATCGAGCAACTGGCCTTTGACCCCAGCAATATGCCCCCTGGCATCGAGCCCAGCCCCGACAAGATGCTGCAGGGGCGTCTGTTCTCCTACCCAGATACACACCGCCACCGGCTGGGAACCAACTACCTGCAGCTGCCTGTCAACTGCCCCTTCAGGACCCGTGTGGCCAACTACCAGCGAGATGGGCCCATGTGCATGTTCGACAACCAGGCTGGCGCTCCCAACTACTTCCCCAACAGCTTCAGTGCTCCAGAGACCCAGCAACAGCACGTGGAGACCAGGTTTAAGGTGTCCCCAGATGTGGGCCGCTACAACAGCGCTGACGACGATGATGTCACACAGGTAATGTATCTATGTAGCGCACAATGGATTAGTTCACTGAGATGGGCGCGAATCAAATGGGTGTCTCGTGTGCCATTTAAAAAAAAAAGTGTGTATATATATTTTTGCTTCTGCTTGACAAAATAACATCTTGGTCGACCAACAGCCTGTCGACTAAATGGAGTCAGCCCTAGTTACATTAAAGTAAACCAACGTTTTGGAAATACACTGAACAACATAATAAATACAACACATAAAGTGTTGGTCCCCTGTTTGATGAGCCGAAATAAAAGATCCCTGAAATATTCTTCTTTCATCCTTGTTAATGATCATTTCTCATTTGCCTAGATAATCCATCCAGTCCAAGTGTGGCATATCAAGAAGCTGATTTTAAACAGAGTGATCATTACACAGATGCACCTTGTGGAAGGGACAATAAAAGGCCACTCTAAAATGTGCAGTTTTGTCATGCAACACAATGCCACAGATGTCTCAAGTTTTGATTAAGCGTGCAATTGGCATGCTGACTGCAGGAATGTCCACTAGAGCTCTTGCCAGAGAATTGAATGTTAATTTTTCTACCGTAAGTCTCCACTCTCTGTTCATCTTTGCCTCGACCCTGACGAGTCTCCCAGTACATTCAGTCCAAAGAGTTCAATCTTGGTTTCATCAGAGAAGAGAATCTTGTTTCTCATGGTCTGAGGGTCTTTAGGTGCCTTTTTGGCAAACTCCAAGTGGGCTGTCATGTGGCTTCTGTCTGGCCACTATACCATAAAGGCCTGATGGTTGTCCTTCTGGAAGGTTCTCCCATCTCCACAGGAACTCTGGAGCTCTGTCAGAGTGTCCATCGGGTTCTTGGTCACCTCCCTGACCAAGGCTCTTCTCCCCCGATTGCTCAGTTTGGCCAGGTGGCCAGCTTTCGGAAGAGTCTTGATGGTTCCAAACCTTTTCCATTTAAGAATGATGGAGGCCATTGTTCTTGGATCTTCAATGCTGCAGAAATGTTTTGGTACCCTTCCCCAGCTCTGTGCCCCGACACAATCCTGTCTAGGAGCTCTACGGACAATTCCTTCAACCTCATGGCCTGTTTTTTTTTTCTGTGACATGCACTGTCAACTGTGGGACCTTTTTTATTTATATAGGCAGGTCCAAGATGTTTTTATAATTTTTTTAGAAATGTCATTATAGGGTATTGTGTGTAGATTGATTGGGGGGGGAGTACTGTATTTTAAAGGCTGTAATGTAAGAACATTTGGGAAAAGGAAAGTGGTCTGAATACTTTCCGAATATGGAAAAATACAGCAATCGATTGTTCGAAAGAACAGGCAGCATTCGATTGGTCAAAAGAACAGGCAACTTGTATTTTGTTGTTGTTGTCTGGGACAACCCTAGATCAGTCAGATGCAAGCCAGTGATCTGCAATGTTATCTCTGCTTCAAGGAAGAAAGACAATTTCTAAGAGGAACATAAAACATACTTTTCATTAACCCCAACATTTTACGAGGCTTGTGTTTTGATGTGCTGTCAGGCAATGTGTTTTAGAAAAAGGCTTGCCACTTAATGTAGTCCAAAAAAGGTTTGTGGATCTGGACTTTACCTGCCATACTGGAGCAAAGAGCATTCTAAGCTCTGGCTCTTCCAGGATCTGTAGATTGGGGCCATATCCTGGCCCTGCTGGTCAATCCTGGCACTTCAAAAGGGGCTCGTCCTGGCCACCGGGGTCAACCAGGGTTCCTGGTCGCGAGAGGCTGATAGGCCCTCAGTAGAGAGGGTTGCACTGATGTGACCTGAGGGTGAATTCATACACATAGAGATCTGTGTGCACTGCCAGGCACAACGATGATACGCCCTATATAGAACTCTAAATCTCCTTTTATTTTTTTAAATATTTTTTTTTTTTAAGCAATACTACTTTGTTTCTGTGTTCAAATGTTTGGCTTTGTAATTTATACATTTAAAAAAATCCTTGACTGTAATGCTTATAAATGATTACAAATAATGAACTACTTATTGATAGTTTAATTGTTTGTTAATGCGCGTGTGTGACCAATTGCTTGACCTTGAGTGTGTATTGCAGGTGCGTACCTTCTTCACTGAGGTGCTGAATGAGGAGGAGCGCCAGAGGCTCTGTCAGAACATGGCTGGGGCCCTGAAGGGGGCCCAAGTCTTCATCCAGAAACGCTGGGTGAGTTCTCATCATTATGATTGTTTAAGTCACCATTTTCTTCATTGGGCTCAGCAATCATGTTATTTCTATCCTCATGTTTTTTTTTTTAAATCATTACTATTCAAATCAAACTCTCCTCCACCACACTGTCATCAAAGTATTCACACCCCTTGACTTTTTACACATTTTGTTACAAAGTGGGATTACAATTTGATTTAATTGTCTAACTGTCTTTTTTGTCAACGGTCTACACAAGTCTGTGAAAGAAAAAAGTATATTTATAAAAACAAAATTTATATATATGAAAAATACACCCCATTATGTCTTGATTACTTGAGTATTCAACACCCCCCCCCCCCCCCCCCCCCAAAGTCAATACATGTTAGAATCACCTTTGGCAGCAATTACAGCTGAGTCTTTCTGGGTAAAATTCAAAATTCTTCAAGCTCTGTCAAACTGGTTTGTGGTCATGGCTAGGACAACCATTTTCAGGTCGTGCCATAGATTTTCAAGCAGATTTATGTCAACTGTAACCCAGCCATCCAGGAACATTCACTGTCTTCTTGGTACTGTGTGTAACTCCAGTGTAGATTTGGCCTTGTTTTAGGTTATCGTTCTGCTGAAAGGTGAATTCATCTCCCAGTGTCTGCTGGAAAGCAGACTGAACCAGGTTTTCCTCTAGGATTTTTCTTTCGACTTCTGTTTCACTCTGTCAGTAAGATTTGTATTGTGGAGTAGAGGTCGACGGATTTATGATTTTTCAATACCGATATTGGACGACCAAAAAAGGCGATGCCAAGTTTTTTTTTTTTGTAATAATGACAATTACAACAATACTGAATGAACACTTATTTTAACTTAATATAATACATCAAAATCAATTTAGCCTCAAGTAAATAATGAAACATGTTCAATTTGGTTTAAATAATGCAAAAACAAAGTGTTTGGAGAAGAAAGTAAAAGTGCACCAACGTTTCAGTTCCTTGCTCAGAACATGAGAACATATGAAAGCTGGTGGTTCCTTTTAATGTTCAATATTCCCAGGTAAGAAGTTTTAGGTTGTGGTTATTATAGGACTATTTCCCTCTCTACCATTTGTATTTCATTAACCTTTGACTATTGGATGTTCTTATAGGCACTTTAGTATTGCCAGTGTAACAGTATAGCTTCCGTCCCTCTCCTCGCTCCTTTCTGGGCTCGAACCAGCAACACAACGACAATTAGCGCGCGCTAACTAGCTAGCCATTTCACTTTGGTTACACAAGCCTCATCTCGGGAGTTGATAAGCTTGAAGTCATAAACAGCGCAATGCTTGACGCACAACGAAGAGCTTCTGGCAAAATGCACGAAAGTGCTGTTTGAATGAATGTTTACGAGCCTGCTTCTGCCTACCACCGCTCAATCAGAGACGTAGATACTTGTATGCTCAGTCAGATTATATGCAACGCAGGACACGCTAGATAATATCTAGTAATATCATCAACCATGTGTAGTTAACTAGTGATTTGTTTTTTTATAAGATACATTTAATGCTAGCTAGCAATTTACCTTGGCTTACTGCATTTGCGTAACAGGCAGTCGTGGAGTGCAACGAGAGTGGTAGGTCGTTATTGCATTGGACTAGTTAACTGTAAAGTTGCAAGATTTGGGTCCCCCGAGCTGACAAGGTAAAAATGTGTCGTTCTGCCCCTGAACAAGGCAGTTAACCCACCGTTCCTAGGCCGTCATTGAAAATAAGAATGTGTTCTTAATTAACTGACTTGCCTAGTTAAATAAAGGTATATAAAAATCTACGCATAGAAATACCGATTTGTTATGAACCTGAAATCGGCCCTATTTAATCGGTCGACCTCTATTGTGGAGTAACTACAATGTTGTTGAGCCATACTTAGAGTTTAATGGCTGTGATGGCAGAAAACTAACTTTTTTAAAGTCACCATTGGCCTGATGGTGAAATCCCTGTGTGGTTTCCTCCTTTTCTGTCAACTGAGTTAGGAAGGGTGCCTGTAAATTTGTAGTGACTGGGTCTATTGATACACCATCCGAAGTGTCATTAACTTCACCATGCTCAAAGGGATATACAATGTCTTTTTTATTTTATTTTTAATCTACCAATTAGGTGCCCTTTGCAAGGCATTGAACAACCTCCCTGGTCTTTGTGGTTGAATCTGTGTTTGAAATTCACTGCTTGACTGAGGGACCTTACAGATACTTTTATGTGTGGGGTACAGAGATGAGGTAGTCGTTAAACAATATTATTGCACAGTGAGTCCATGTGACTTGTTAAACACATTTTTACTCCTGAACATGTTTAGGCTGGCCATAACAAACAGGTTGAATACTTATTGACTCAAAACATTTCAGCTTTTCATTTTGTATTAATTTATAAATATCTAGAAAAACAATCCATTTTGACATTATGGGGTATTGTTTGTGTGTAGGCCAGTGGGATTATTATAAATAAAATAAAAAATTCAGGCTGTATAACACAACAAAATGTGGAAAAAGTCAAGGGGTGTGAGTACTTTCTGAAGGCACTGTATATTTCCCAGCCATCTTCCTCACTACCACGAAGGTCATCTTTGCAATGTAATATTGAAAAATGTATCTATTTTTACTGCCATCGCTATCAACACTTCTGACCATCTCTCCCTGGTCTTGCACCCTGTTTTTCCAGATTCAGAACCTGATGGCTGTGCATGCAGACTATGGAAACGGGGTTCAGGCCCTACTCAACAACACTGAGCCCACGAAGGTAAGACCATTCATTCTTTTCAGAGGACACTAAAGCTTGTGTCATTTAAAGGGGTGTTTGCCTATTTCAATCAAAGTATAGTTAAAATAGAAAAAATGTTTTATTTTTTTATTTTATACATGTAGAACATGTTTACTTTTTTCTTATTCCTTTACATTTAGTATATATTTGTGTTTTAACTGTTTCTCTCAGGACGCCTCATAAACAAGATTGTGTTTTACTTGTTTATATCCATAATTCTCGTCAAATGAAATTAATTGAAGCTCTAACATTGAGCTCTAACTTATTTTTGTCTTTCTCTCCCTTTGTCTCCTTCCCTCCTCCTCTCTACCAGGACACTGTGAGAGTGTACACTCGTGGCGGTGCCTCTGCCGTTGCTGCCTCCTCCAAGATGTGATGCGTTAACTTCCACCTGGGGGCAGTTCTACCTGTTGCACTTACCATCTGCTATAGAAGATCTTACTACAGGCCGTCATTAAATACTATAGCTAATTAAATGGCAAACTATCATGATTGTTTTTGTAATTCCTCAGGCTACTTGCTGCACAGATGACGAGACAGCATTGCTGTCCGTTCTTACATGTAATTTCCTGTCCATTTTTCTTAAGTTCACACAGAAAATAATATGGTCAGACTGCAGCCCTATGGGAGAAGATCTGTCCACAAATCAGTCAAATACACTGGTGCTATCTGAAAAGCCATGCCTTTATTCAGTTGTTTATAGTATAGTTTTCATTCCATTGTCAGTATAATGTTTAATCTTTTTCCCAATGACTTATTGTTTGTGTATCCAGGCCTCATGTATGCTCTGATAGTTAGCTTAATAAACAGGTATGCGTTAGCCTATATGAAATATGGCATTTTAAACAAAGTTTAACAAACCACCAATGTTTTCAAATAAGATTCATAATTATTTTATAGTATATTTAGCTGTTTAAACTTCTGAGTTCTCTTAACATTTTTAAGTGCTTATGCCTACATCATATTTCTTGGTTATATCAGAAATGGCTTTTCAGGACATCGATTAGTGAGATTCACTAAATGTTTTCTGTAGATACTCTGTACCAGAATGAATCACTGAAGAGATGTCGTTTGAGTTGGGGCTGGGGAATTAACAACCACCACTATTTCCTGGGAAGAAAACGACTAAGTTCTCTTCTCGCAATCCTCCAGACTCTATTGCTATTTTGCGCCTTATCGCTGTTAATGTTTCTATGTTAGGTAGCATTCCTACTCATATCGCCTGTCTGAAGAGAAGTGATTTGTCATATAAATGTAAAATTGTAAAAAAAAAGTTGTTTTTTTTTAACCACAATGAGATTGTAATAAATCAAAAGGTAATGCTGTATGTGTGGTTTTGGTGTGTCTGGTTTAAAGCAGGCTGATCTTAACTCCAGGGTATGCAGGCTTTTGTTACAGCCCAGGACTACACCTGATTCTACTTATCGAACCCTTCATTGGTTGAGGTGTGTTACTGGGCTGGAGTAAAAGCCTGCACACCCTGTTGGTCTCTCGGACCAGGATTGAATACATTGAGCGTGTATATGGGGTTGTCATCTATGATGCAGTTCAAACTGAATGGTGGTTTGGCCTTTGGAGGGCCCAGCATTTCAACAAGTCATTCAGCTCCATTAGATTTACATATGCAAACAGACACGAGAGTGGCTAAGACTAAAGTAAGCATACCAGACACTCCGAGTTAAGGGTAAACACTTTGACAATGACTGATTTCAACTGTACAAAACATTCAAGCCAGGTTCACACTTAATTCCCATCAATACATTGAACTGTATGCCTAAATTGTCTGACTAGTAAGTAGGTAGCAGCATTTTCTTCACAGTGTTACCAGTTGATAATATTTTATAGGTAAAGTGGGGGAAATGAGTTGGCTTTGTTTTATATTTCCCCCACCTTGCTTTATAATGTACTTGGTTACACTGTATCAATGAATCATGGTACCAGACTTTATTTTTCAAATATGTAATAAAAAAAAAACTTTAGTTCCTGTTTGAGCTTGCCTAATGTAGAAGGAGTAAAAGAAGCACTTGCCTGCCATCTGTCTTAATACACCAATAGAAATGTCCCAACCCTGTAACCCAGGCCTGTCTAGCACTCCATGTAGACTCAAGCAAACACTCATTGGAAAGGAATTTTAAGTATTTTGAACTCTGTTATACAGTGCCTTCTGAAAGTATTCAGACCCCTTGACTTTTTTCACCTTGTTAGGTTAAAGCCATATTCTAAAATTGATTAAATGTTTCTCATGAATCTGCACACAATAACCCATAATGACAAAGCAAAGAGGATTTTTAGACATGTTTCCTAATTTGTTTTAACTGATCACATTTATAATATTCAGACTCTAACTGATCACAAGTATTCAGACACTTTACTCAGTACTTTGTTGAAGCACCTTGGGCAGCGATAACAGCCTCAAGTTTTGGGTATGGTGCTACAAGCTTGGCACACCTGTATTTGGGGAGTTTCTCCCCTTCTCTGCAGATCCTTTCAAGCTCTGTCAGGTTGGTTGGGGAGTGTTATTTTACCTTGGACTTTCTGCTAGTGAGGTTGATGGTTCCAAACTTCTTCCATTTAAGAATGTTGGGGGCCACTGTGTTCTTGGGGACCTTCAATGCTGCATAATTTAAAAATTATACCCTTCCCCAGATCTGTGCCTCAACACAATCCTGTCTCGGAGCTCTACGGACAGTTCATTCAATCCCGTGGCTTGGTTTTTGCTCTGACACATACTGTCAACTGTGGGACCTTACATAGAAAGGGTGTGTGCCTTTCCAAATAATGTAGAAACATCTTAAGGATGCTGGCATGTGATCACATTGGAGAAGCATGTAGAGCTGCTTTCTCAGACTCCACTGCTGCTACCCACTTCTAAATGCACAGGACAGAGTGCACAGAGATGATTAATGGTGTTCTAGCACCATACTTTCTGAAAAAGCTGGTCGCAGATGTGGGTGACCAGCCTCCTCCTTGATGAGTCCACAGATGTAAGTGTTTCTAAGTACCTGGGGGTTGTGATAAGGTACTTTAGTGACACCAAGCAGACAATTGTATCAACATTTCTGGGGCTTGTTGAGTTGGAGGGAGGAGATGCCAAATCTATAGCCCGTGCTGTTGTGGCTTTTCTGAGGATTCTGTGTTATGCAATATAGACCGTTACCATATATGTGATTGAATATTATCTGCTGTTGGCTTATGTGGATGTATGTGTTATGCAACATAGCTGACTTGAGATATTGTTAACAGTTTCAGGGCCATGGGCCTTTCTCATGATGGAAAAATACAGAATAACATGAAGACAGGAACTGTGCAATGAGTTGGGGAGGCACATTCAGAATGTAGTGTTGCGAGAACAAACGGTCTCTTGTTAGAAAACAGGAGCCAGGTGCCTGATAACAGTATATTCTACACAGCTACAACGACTGACCGCTGAAGCGCTTAGGGGGCTGGGACCAGCCTCTGCACCAACAATCAACAATAGGCTGGGTGAGTCTAAACCACGCCCAGTCTCTACTCTGACAGGCCGGCTCGGAAGCAGGAACTACTTCTGTCATCAGAGTATATTATAATACTTTTGTCAGGAACAAGTCAGTTCTCTGTTTGCCCTGCGAGGTGTGACAGAGAGCCCGTATATACGAAAATTGCATTTACCACTTATTGCTTAGCTAATAAAAAATACATAGCATACAATCGGTGACTCAGTGTCATACTTATCCTGATACCAGATTCGATTGACGCAATCCTTAACAAATGTGACAATTTTGTATTTCATGTTCAATATGTTAGTTAGCTGTCCGGGCATGTCAGAAATGCCGTTGTTGCGCCATTGGTATGCTTCAGGTATAATGGTACAATAGTACACTCTCTAAGAAATATTTTGCACTTATTAGCAAATTATTGGTGTACAACATTTAGAAAATGTAATGAGTCTTGAAAATATGAACATGTACATTTTGTACAATGTATGTTTTGTTTATACTCTTACTACGGAGTTTGCTCCGAGCGTGATGAGGAGAGGCAAATATACTTGTATGGATTCCAGACTGCAGCAGTATTTTTGTATTTGTATCCATTCCATGCAGTCATTAAAAGAGAGACAACTGGCTGAATTGTGTCCAGAGACTTATCTTCCACCTACACCTTACCAGAACACAATGCAGAAATGTACCGGTGAAGAACCGTTTACACTAGCATAGCTAGCTAGCCCCCAGCTAGCAACCTCACTAGCAGAAAGTCTGAGATGAAATAAATGCTTGCCAGCTAGTTAGCATAAAATGATGTCTGCTAGCATAGCTAGTTAGCAGGATTAGGATTAGAATAGGGGTTAGATTTAGATTAGGGGTCAGTCCTCCACTGTTTCTAAAATACTTAAAAAATATATATTTTCAGATGAGAGTTTACAAGAAAATATGTGATCATGGTGGCTATGGCTAAGATGTGCTTCGTTGTGCCCTGAATGCTATTGAAAATGGGCAGGGCATTAAGATAGATGCCCATGCTTTTAATGTACCACCCAAAGCCCTGAGGCGCCACCGAGACAAGCAAGC
This sequence comes from Oncorhynchus masou masou, assembly GCF_036934945.1. Lineage (NCBI taxonomy): Eukaryota > Metazoa > Chordata > Actinopteri > Salmoniformes > Salmonidae > Oncorhynchus > Oncorhynchus masou. The sequence continues at coordinate 5,361,209 of NC_088215.1, read as the reverse complement.
CAAAACCCCAGGCCACAGCCATTTGGGTGGGTTTACCAATCTTATCTATCTCTTTCAAATGTGACCTGGTGAGTCATATCCCAAAAATGTAAAGAGGCCTTTTTGGACTTACATCATGTGATGTGAAAACTTGCCTTTGACCTAGTGGAGAGGATGGGAAGACAAAACACATAAAATTAAGAAAGGCAGTTGTCAAGCATAGACTGGTTTTACAGTTTTATGAAGCGGCACCTAGAGTAGCTGAGCAAAATGCCCCTTTCCAAAAAATCTGTTAAAGTCTGTTAAATATAGCCATTTATTTCCTTTATAGTTTGTTACCCTAAGCATCAACATCATCCACCTTTGCTATTTTGTGTCAGCAATTAGACATTGATCTTGGGGGGGCGTCTTACCCCATGCTACCCTGTGATTGCTAGTGAGACTATTGCAAAACTGGACAAATGATCCACTTACCTCTATTGTCACTATGAATGGTAGATAGAGGGCAGGATAGACAGACTGGTATAAGTGCTGAGTGATTAGTGCTTCCTAAGGTCATTTTGGTGTGTGTTAAATTATTCAAAAATAGTCATGTTTTTTTATTACACATTATATATATTTTTTACATTAAATGCACTATGCATTATGTGCGTTAGATGCTGTAACACAGAATAAAACAATAGAAGTCCCATGATGGTAGTGACTGCCCTTTACTGCTTATCACTTACAGTTGAAGTCACAAGTTTACATAGGACATGTACTTGGTGCATGACACAAGTCATTTTTACAGCAATTGTTTACAAACAGATTATTTCACTTACAATTCACTGTTCCAGTGGGTCAGAAGTTTACATTACTGTGCCTTTAAACAGCTTGGAAAATTCCAGAAAATTATGTCAAGGCTTTAGAAGCTTCTGATAGGCTAATTGACATAATTTGAGTCAATTGGAGGTGTACCTGTGGATGTATTTCGAGGCCAACCTACCCTCAGTGCATCTTTGCTTGACATCATGGGAAAATCAAAATAATTCAGCCAAGACCTCAGAAAAAAATTTGTAGACCTCCACAAGTCTGGTTCATCCTTGGGAGCAATTTCCAAATGCCTGAATGTACCACGTTCATCTTTACAAACAATAGTACACAAGTATAAACACCATGGGACCACGCAGCCATCATTCCGCTCATGACGCGTTCTGTCTCCTAGAGATGAACGTACTTTGGTGCAAAAATTGCAAATCAATCCCAGAACAACAGCATATGACCTTGTGAAGATGCTGGAGGAAACAGGTACAAAAGTATTTACATCCACAGTAAAAGGAGTCCTATATCGACATAACCTGAAAGGCCGCTCAGCAAGGAAGAAGCCACTGCTCCAAAACCGGCATAAACCAACTACAGTTTGCAACTGCACATGGGGACAAAGATAGTACTTTTTGGAGAAATGTCCTCTGGTCTGATGAAACAAAAATAGAACTGTTTGGCCACATTGACCACTGGTATGTTTGGAAAAAAAAGGGGGAGGCTTGTAAGCCGAAGAATACCATCCCAACCGTGAAGCACGGGTGTGGCAGCATTATGCTATGGGGGTGCTTTGCTGCAGGAGGAACTGGTGCACTTCACAAAATAGATGGCTTCATGAGGTAGGAAAATTATTTGGATATAATGAAGCAACATCTCAAAATATCAGTCCGGAAGTTATAGCTTGGTTGCAAATGGGTCTTCCATATGGACATTGACCCTTAGCATAATTCCAAAGTTGTGGCAAAATGGCTTAAGAACTACAAAGTCAAGGTATTAGAGTGGCCATCAATCCTATAGAAAATGTGTGGGCAGAACTGAAAAAAGCGTGGGTGAGCAAGGAGGCCTACAAACCTGACTCGGTTACACCAGCTCTGTCAGGAGGAATGGGCCAAAATTCACCCAATTTATTGTGGGAAGCTTGTGGAAAGCTCCCTGAAATGTTTGACCCAAGATAAACAATTTAAAGACAATGCTACCAAATACTAATTGAGTGTATGTAAACTTCTGACCCACTGGGAATGTGATGAAAGAAATAAAAGCTGAAATAAA